>NC_083348.1:2428668-2730377 GCF_019175385.1 Lycium barbarum | reverse complement strand
TCATTTTGCCCTTGGACTTCCTCCGTATTTTCGCATCAATATTTTTCATGAATATCACACATATGTTAAATAAAATAAAATCATAGCCTTATTTCCTACAAGGCAAGATTATTCCAAATTTTCCAAATGTGCAAAAATGCGGGATATAACATTCCCCCCCCCCCCCCCCCCTTTAAAACATTCGTCCTCGAATGTTAAATTAGTCTTATAGGGTATTACCAACATTTCGGGGGAGTTTCTTCTTATGAGTAGCACACATAAATTACTTACCAATCAATATAATAAATTTAGAAATTCAGATTACCTGTAGATGTAGAGAACAAGTGAGGATACTTCTTCTTCATTTCATCCTCTTCTTCCCAGGTCATTTCATCTCTATTATTGTTCCGCCATAAGACCTTAACAGAGGGTATATCCTTAGTACGTAGCTTCTTTACCTGGCGATCCAGAATAGCTACAGGTTGCTCTTCATAAGATAATTCCTCTGTCACTTGAATATCTTCTACTGGAAATATTCTGGAAGGGTCACCAACACATTTACGGAGCATGGATACATGAAATACCGGGTGTACTGCCTCCAGATCGGATGGTAAGTCTAGCTCATAGGCGACCTCGCCTATCTTCCGAATAATCTGATACGGCCCGATATACCGCGGACTAAGCTTACCCTTTTTACCGAATCTCATTACACCCTTCATAGGCGACACCTTCAGAAATACCCAGTCGCCAATCTGGAACTCTAACGGTCAACGTCGTCTATCTGCATATGATTTCTGTCGACTCTGGGCAGCCAACAATCGTTCCCGAATAAGTTTCACTTTATCAACTGCTTGCTGAATCACATCTGGCCCACTTAATTTAGTTTCGCCCACGTCAAACCAACCAATCAGAGATTGGCATTTTCTACCATATAGGGCTTCGTACGGTGCCATCTGAATGCTGGAATGATAGCTATTATTATAAACAAATTCAATAAGCGACAATGGATCACCCCAGCTACCTCTGAAATCGATAACACAGGCCCGCAACATATTTTCCAGTGTCTGAATAGTGCGCTCGGCCTGTCCGTCAGACTGAGGATAAAATGTTGTGCTAAGACTCACCTGAGTCCCCAATCCTTCCTGGAACGACCTCCAGAAATTAGCCGTAAAGTGGGCACCTCTATCTGTTATAATAGATACAGGGATTCCGTGAAGTCTTGCTATCTCTTTAATATATCATCTGGCATAATTCTCAGCCGAATAAGTAGTCCTGACCAGGAGAAAATGGGCTGATTTCGTCAATCTATCAACAATAACTCAAATAGAATCATACCTGTGTGGAGTGCGCGGTAATCCTATAATGAAATCCATATTAATCACTTCCCATTTCCAAGCTGGAATTTCCATTTCTTGTAACAATCCACCGGGATTTTGATGCTTGATCTTGACTTGCTGACAATTTGGGCATTGGCCAACGAACTCTGCAATGTCCCTTTTTATACCGTCCCACCAGTATAAACATTCGAGATCATGGTACATTTTAGTGGATCCAGGATGAACAGAATACCGAGCATCATTTGCTTCGCCCACAATTGGCCGTTGCAGCCCTGCAACGTCAGGCACACATAATCTGCCTCTGTATAATAATACCCCATTAGATGAAACCTCAAACTGGGTCTCTTCCGTATCAAGGGATGTATCTCTGTACTATACCAGAATAGGATCCTCGAACTGACGCTGTTTTTACCTCTTCCATAATCGATGATTCAGCAATTTCTCGGACAGAAACCCCAATATTTCCCGAATCGGTCAAACGGACTCCAAGGCTAGCTAACTGATGAATTTCATGAACCAATTCCTTCTTTCTGGTTGCACGTCGGTCAAACTGCCCATAGATTTGAGACTAAGTGTGTCTGCCACAACATTAGCTTTTCCAAGATGATAAAATATCGATGTCACAATCTTTCAATACTTCAAGCCATTTCTGCTGCAGATTCAGCTCCTTTTTGCTTAAAAATATACTGGAGGCTCTTGTGGTCCGTAGAAATATCAACGTGGACCCCATATAAGTAATGCCGCCATACCTTCAAAGCATGAATTACCGCGGCTAATTTCAGATCATGAGTGGGATAATTTCTCTCATGCGGCCTGAGCTACTGGGAAACATAGGCTATGACTCGACCGTGCTGCCCTAATACACAGCCTATCCCAATACCAAAAGCATCACAATAAATAACATACCCGTCTGGCCCCTCAGGAAGAGCTAGAACTAGAGATATAATTAATTTTTCCTTCAGAAACTGGAAACTACATTCAAAAGTACCGGTTCACTGAAATTTCACTGCCTTCTGAGTTAGCTTCGTTAATAGTGCCATAGTAGAAACAAAGTTCTCCACAAATCTCCTATAATATCCGGCCAATCCCAGAAAATTGCGTACCTCAGTCGATGTCGAAGGCCTAGGACAATTCTTTACCGCTTCGATTCTCTCTGTGTCAATTGTTTCCATTTATACTTACTTTATTTTCATCCGCTCCCCCCCCCCTTTGGGGTTATACTTATACCATATCCATGTCTTTTCTTTCTAATCTATAACTTGATTTTGTTCATACAAGACCTTAACCAAATCACGAGGCGATGAGAACTCTCGATTATATAGTACAACATCTTATCTGATAGCTGGCACTCAAGTAATGTAATTAATGTAACAATTTATCTTTTAGTAATTATATCCTTCCTCATTGGAAGATTCGGCCAAGTTATCCCTTCTTTCATACCTGTTCCTTATCTGTCGTTCTGTTTTCTCGATAATCGAATTGCTCGATATTCACATGATTCATCATTCCATGCTATAGTTTTTTTTTTTTTGGCCCTGTACTATCACATTCCCGTTCTGTTTAGACCTGTTCGCAAATAATTTCGTGCTTTGCCCATCGGCTCTTTTTGAGGCTCTGCTTAGTTACGTTTCTTACTTTTCATTTTTCATTTTTTTGACATTTTGATCTCCTTACCTCCCACTCAATTACTCTCCTTTCTTTCCAAATATCGTTGTATTAGAATCTTCCAATCTCCACTGGTAGTAAAATGAATATCAGCTTATCTGGTAACATCTGTACCATACCTTTCGCTTTGTCTCATAAATTCTGACAGTGAATGTCTTCCACATATTACAACACTGGCTGTTAGGGTTCACATATCGATCGGCATAGTCATAAATGGGGGTCCTATACATACACATATATCACTGCCATTTCTTTTACAAGACATCTTCAATCACTTGTTCAAACTTACTCTAATTCCAGAGCTGCGTTGCTCTTTCTCCCTTTTCACCAATCTAATCCGTCTCAGCCCACGCGGCCTCTAAAAAGTTTCTAACCACTCCATATACCCTAATTCCCTTTAGGTTACTCCAAATTTCCTATTCGTCTCTTATATCTATATTTGTGAAAATTTTAGTACATTTCCCAAAGGGTCACCCATCCCAAAATTGCTCTGACCCTGGCACGCTAAACGTTAAAACTTTAATGCATTTAGACTCGTTAAGGCCGGTATAATTACATCAATTGCCCCGCACGACCTTTATCACGTAATTTAAGACAAGTTGGGGTCTTAAAAACTTTCAAAACGTTCTCGTAGCGGGTCCCACCCCGATCTAGAGAGAATTCTTTTACTTTTCTGACTATATAGTTACCGTGTCGTCCCCTGTAAATCCTCAATATTTACCTTCATGCATATATATAATTCTAGACAGCCCACAAATTTAAGTTTTCATTCCACAAATTCCATCTCCAATTAGTCGATGAGAACAGATAAAATGTTACTGTAAGGCATTCTCCAACCACCAGCAGAAGAAAACTAGAGTCCGACGAACATCGTGGAATATTTTAGTACTTAATTCACATAATTACCCCCATATTTATATTTTTCTTTTTGAGTCGTGAGCGAACCATTTAATTCTCAACTGCCTGTCATACACTTTGTATTCTTCCAATTAGAGGAAACTTAATCGTTGGACAGTTTTGCCCTTCAACATAGGCTTTTCTAAAGCAAAATGTGGTTGGAACATATTCTGGTCCGTTTAAATGAATTGCGAATTTGCTGCTCATATATGCTTCCTCGAAATAAAATTTCCCAAATAAGGATGATGCTTCTTACGAATGACATGGAGGGTATCTCTTAAACTTTAATCCAACATAATAGATTTACCCTATCGGTATCGACTTTCAAAACATGTTAAGAACTTATATCTCATTTTCCTCTTCATATTTCTGGAAAAAATTGGGCAGAGGTTCCTCTGTACTTCTTACTACCCCAAACCTGCACGCGGAAATACCAACACTACCTCACAGGGCCACATATCTACGTACGTATCTTATCGTATCATAGCCACACAAGACTAACAATTTCAAGTAAAAGTATGAAGATGTCGAGACTCACCTCACATGCCTAACTCAAACGGCACCGGTGACACTTTCCTGTTTACTTTTCTTTTTAATCTTCAACTTTATATTTCAATCGTACTTCAAATAACTTCCCCGACATACATCTTTCATACCATTGTTTACCTGTGTACTATGTAGCTTCCAATATCGTCAGTCACTGTCTTCTGTCGATGCCGTTCTTTGGCTGAAATCAAGGGTTAGTAAAAGGAATTCATTTCCTACGGCTGGCTCTATCGCACGATCTAAGATTCAAAGAAAGGTAACATCCTAGATGTCCTGTAGCCTCCTGTTTATAGATGTGGTGCACAACACACCGATAAGAAAGACTCTACGAGACACGGCCTGTAGACATTCTGAGGACAAACCGCTCTGATACCACTTTTGTCACGACCCAGCCCCATGGGCCGCGACTGGTTCCCTATTTGGGCACCCTAAACAGACTTACTTACCAAATCGTCATATTATAGCTTAACTAAATATTAATATTCATCATTTTAAACAGACTGAAGACAACTATTACCTTAAGCGGTCGCGCGTACAAAATATCATACCAGAACCAAAAGAGGCGGCGGAATACACATCGCCGGATATATGCACATATACAAATATACAGGCCATTTTGGCCGCATCCAAATCTGATAGGTTGGCGGAATACACATCGCCAGATACATACACGTATACAGACAAATGGGCCGTTTTGGCCATAATAGTAAACGGGACCGCATTAAGACGTAGATCATAACAAACGAACACACACATGACTCATGACCCACATATATGAATACAGGCCTCTACACATCATAAAGAAAACATAGGACGGAACAGGGCCCCGCCATACCCCAAATAGTCAAATATACAGGAGCATATATATCACAAAAGATATATATACCAAAATATGGGCTCCGGATCAAAGGAGCACTCTGTGATAGCAGAATGTGTGGCCTACACTGGCGGATCACGAACCTCTGTACCTGCGGGCATGAAATGAAGCCCCCGAAGAAAGGGGGTTCAGTACGAAAGATGTACTGAGTATGTAAAGCCTAGAATACAGAAATCCAAACCACAACTGAAGTGAAAGGTACAGAGAGAAAATACCGAATCAGAATATCGAAAACCTGTGTTGTAAACATACGTACATAATGCAAACCAAAATAAATCATGCATAAGGCTCAGGAACGTGGTCGCCACTCCGACGCTGGCGCCACAACACAGCATTCTCCAGAAAGTTTCAAATCTCCGTACAATCCCCGAACATATCGTATCATCATACATATCACATCATCAAACATAACATATGCCATATCACATCATAACACCGTATGTAAACGGTACCCGGCCCTATGGCGAGGTCTCGGGAACCGTAACACATCAAACTGCCGAATATATCATAGCGCGCACGATCACAAACCGGCCCGAGAACCGGCGAACGATATCATAGTAGTAGGCACGAGCAGAGTAGTGCGGAAACCATATGCATATACACATTTAAATTCCAAGACTCGACAAATAAATACATATACATATACATATATATTGAGATCAGAAAGCTCAAAGTAAGTATCGAGTCTGTCGAAATTAGTATACAAAAGATGTGAGCCTTTAAATTTACAAAACTTTCGAAAAATACCTCATAAGCCATTTTCTGAAAATTTAGTATCATTCACATTAAGGAGCTTTCAAATAACTTATGGAGCAAATCAAACGGAGCTTTAAATTCATAGGAAAAAGTCCCCTTTTTATATCATACAAAAATAGATCAAGTAAGACAAACGAAGGAAGTCTCGGGACTAGTGGGCCCACCTCGGGTCAAGTCGAGGTGGCGTACGTAATTTACAAACATTAGACCTTATGGAGTCATTCATGAAAGCTTAGGGGTGATTCGGTCATGTTTATGAAAGTTATGAATGTTTGAACACTCTTTCCAACAAAATGTCAAAGTTCTAATTCAATTTTACTGAATGGAATAGTGTTAAAAGTAAACTCGGATTTCTATGAACAGAATATTCCCCGAGGCTCAAATACAAACCTAGTATACCTAGGACATGCCAAAAGAAGAAAAGGTGGGGCTTTACATACCTTACTTGCGTCTTACGCTCGTCCAAGCTCAACTCCCGTTTCCACCAAAATCTACAATTGGTCATAGTTGCCAAGTATGAGTTTCAAGCTTTTAGGAATTCAAATTTAAATCCATATTTGTCTACCGAAATTTCGGCAGCATTTCCCCTATAGATTCAACATCCCCGAGAGTTAACTCGGCCATAATATCAACAACAACACCCAGAACAATACCAACAACATCAACAATCGCACCAAAACACATTCTAACATATTTATTCTTCTTTTCTACATAATGCAACACTTCCATTCCAACTTCACACTATCAAACTAATATCAACATTTTTTTCATATTCATTAATTAATTCAATATTGTTCAAACACAATTTGGAGGCATTCCATATCATTCTACAAATCATTTGCAAAACATACAAAAATTCCACCAAAATCATAATTCATCCAAAACCTCCATTCTTCGACATAAATGTTCATAACACATTTTCGTCTCCAAAATTCATCAACAACAAACACGATTTGTACCTTAACAATTTCATTCCCATAATTACATAATCTAGAATATCATCACATACTTTCCGACAACAACTTAACCACAAATTATTCATGCCAACTAAAACTTGGATTCTTCCATTTGCATTAAAAGGCCCTTACACTAACCTCTAATTCCTATCTCACAAATCTCCCTAGACTAGTAAGAAACCTCCAAGTTGATCCCCAACTTAAAGTTGAATTACAATGTTTTGTATCTAACTATAATGCTTCTAATAAAGGAGATAAAAATACAACTCGATAACCAACCTAATACAAAAGTCTAAACTTACAAACTGGAAAACATTATACAGTAGAACATCACCTTCAATCTATCTTCTTGCACTAGGGACACACGCCTAGATTCTGAATATTCTTGATGTCTTCTTTGATCGCCAATATTCTAAAATCTCTCTTTGTGGGTGTGAAAACCTTCTTCTTGGTATATATATATATATATATATATATATATATATATATAGATGCTCCACAGGTTGGCAAACACAAAACCCTCTTCGAGTAGGCCCATGAAATATATTAGGGTTTGTGTTGTATTTGGATTCTTGCCTTGTTGAGTCCGCTTCTTGTCTGTGTATTAGTCTTACTAATCCAAACTAATATGGCAAGGAAGTATGCACACTTGACCACCAAGTCTTTACCATAAAACTGCAAATCCTAGTTGTTGTAGGACTTGCGCTGGAATATGTTCACGAACCTGTTTCATCCATCTGGTTTGTCTACCTCTAAATCTCTACACTATCTGAGATGGAACACGTTCACGAACCTGTTTTATCATCCCCTTCTCGTTCATTCTTGTGACTCTATCTTAATCCTGCTTTTGTGATGGATGATGGAACATGTTGACAAACCTGTTTCATAGCATCATGCTCTTTGCTCTATGTCTATGTTTCTTCAATTAGATTTATTCATTGTTCGAATAAATCATGTCTTCAGCCCTGTATTATCCCTATGACTTCGACCATGTTCTTGCCCTATGTTGGAACATGTTTGCAAACCTAGTTCATATGTTTTGTCTGCAACTCTCTTTACTTGAACAAAATACTTGTGAGTCATCTTCACCATTTCTCTTCGTGATCTCGTCTTCTGATTCATTCATCAATTGCACTTGATGACTCTTTGAGATAGAACATGTTTGCATGCTTTTTCTATTCTTCTACTGAACTGAGTCACCTTCATCTCCTTTTTTCTGCATCTTCCTTTGTGATAGATCATGTATGTGACTGGTTCATTCTCTCTCTGATTTACTCATTGCATTGACACACATGTTTGCAACATGAGACATGTTTATGCTCTTTTTCGTAACTTCTTTGCAATAGAACATGTCTATGGACCTGTTCTAACCATCCTGCGTCACTTGTTTTTTCACGCCTTTTCTATTGTCTGGAATGTCACGACCTATTTTTCCTAAGGCGTACGGGCACTTACCTTCCCACCTCGGTAAGCGAACCTTCAAACCAACAATGTATAAATATAGAAAAGAATGAAATTAAGCAAAGGAATAGAACAAATACGTAAGTCTCACGATATAGATATATAAGCAGTCGAATAGTGCGGAATAATAACAACACCCCCAGGGTCTAGTTTGAATAACACAAGAGCATCTAAAAATGGGAATAGTACAATTCTGGAATACTAATACACAAGTATCTATGTCTCTGAATAAAATAGGACATAAAGATAGAAAAGTCTTCAGGGCAGCGGACGGCCATGCTCACCCTGGAAACTCGAGAATAGAGCTGAAGCAACTATCAATCACGCGTCATAGAAGTGGATCCGACCTGATACTCTGCATTCATAAAAGAATGCAGCAAGTGCAGGTCAGTACAAAACAACAGTACTGGTAGGCATCATCGGCTGACTAATATCGCGGTACTTTCCATGATGGCTCTATTGAGTACCTGCCCAATAACTTGCATTGTTTTTTCTGGAATTACTATCCTTGGGAGTCATTGCCAGCTAAATTTGAACCCAAAAATCTTGTTCATCTTGAACTCCATTACAGCGAACTTCGTCATTTATGGAAGGGAACAAAGGTACAATAGTTAAATTCTATTTTACTTTAATTTTTCTCTATAACTAATTTTTTCCTTTAAGTGATGAGCAAATATTATTGCTTTAGGCCTGTTTTATTAGATATACTTTCTATTTTGGTTTGCCCTAACATTATGATGCATGTTTTAAATGAAAAAAGTTATTAATTTCATAAAATAAAATTAATATATTTTATATTATTTTGGGTTGTTCTCATTTTTATTACTAGAGGATCTTTATGTCGTTTTTCTCCCAAATCTTCCTATCATAATTTTAAGTAAGAAGCTAACTCATTCAAACATTTTCCTAGCAAGATATGAGTCCTGTCCTAAGCTTGTATGTAGTGGACAGAAGGAATACTTGTTAAAACATAAACTAGAGTTTATTTTGTACAACTATTTTCTAGAATGATAAATAAGCTTTTGTTTGTCCCATGCTATATTACACTTCTTTAATGAGACAAAACTTTTTCTTTGGCTATAATTTTCCTAAATTTGATACCATGATTTTGTGATGTCCACCTTTCGTAGGACAAATCTTTCCATGTCTGCTCTTGGTGCATATGTTGGCTTATGATAACCTCGATCCACCTAGGAAAGTGGGGTATCGCCTCCAGAACCCATCCAACGGCTGAAATATCAAAAATAGTTAGAGGATTGATCAAAGGCACGTAGAGGGGAATAAGCCCTATAAAACTTACGCCTGTCGTTCTACCTTTCGGGAAAGGGCATGAACTCCGCGGTATGATATTAGCGGTTCTGACCCAAACAAAATGCTCATACGAGCCTCGATCTCTGTTCTCATTAATGCTGGAAAGAATGGGGTTCCTCCCTCGTTTGGCGAGCTTTATAACTCCGCCACGAAAGATCCTCGAACAGTATAGCCGGATCAGATAGTGCAGGGTGAAGTGGGCATTCACATTGTTGGCCAAAAGGTGAAGGCAGGCCACGATCCTCCAAACGTTCAGACCAATTTGAGCGAGGCTGTCACGACCCAACCCCGTGGGCCGCGACTGGTATCCTAACTGGATACCCATACGTACCTACTTAACAGAATTGGCGTACCATACAGAATTGTTTTTCAAAACAGGCGTTTACAGCTGGCGAATCAGACAGAGAATCCATACTAAGTAATCACAGATCTGAGCCGATACAGATACGGCGCGCGCGCAAACATACGCATACCTGAACATACTGAAATTTACAGATAAGCCGATGCGGCTAACATACGGACAGAGGCACAAAATCGTACGTACCTACCCGAACAGATGTGACCCGTAACCCACATATATATCTACAGGCCTCTAACAGACATACAGAATCAGATGACGGGACAGGGCCCCGCCGTAACCAGAGTTACCATACATACAAAATATACAGAAGACAGAAGATATATACCAAAAGTATTCGCTCCGGATCAAAGGAGCTCTTCAAAATAGCAGAATCCGAGCCCTAGACTGGCGGTGTATCTCCAGGTGCGTCTGTACCTGCGGGCATGTAACGCAGCC
Organism: Lycium barbarum; assembly: GCF_019175385.1. Lineage (NCBI taxonomy): Eukaryota > Viridiplantae > Streptophyta > Magnoliopsida > Solanales > Solanaceae > Lycium > Lycium barbarum. The sequence goes on along the minus strand of NC_083348.1, from coordinate 2,719,796 downwards.
CCCCAAGAACCAGGGGTCAGTACGAAAAATGTACCGAGTATGTAAAGCAGAAGCATAACAAACATAATCATAGTCTGAACCAGAAGTACAGAATTATAGCGGACAGAACCATAGATCCAACGGACGGACAAAATCGTCATCCGGAAGGTCAAACAGAATTGTACCGGACAGAATCATAATCCAGACAGACAGACAGACTCAGAATCCTTACGTACAGACAGAATCGGAATCCATACGGACAGATAGAATCATAACCACTGTAACCCCGGGGACATATACCACGCCGGGACAAATACCATATCATACATACGGTAACCTCGGGGACAAATAACACGCCGAGGAACCGGTGAACAGTGCCAAAGGATGCGCACGATAACATAGGAACGTGGTAGCCACTCCTACCTTTGGCGCCACAACACATCATATTTCAGAAAATTTGCTCCGATCTCCGTCACACATCATAACATAACCACGGTACCCGGGGGCGGACAGATACCACGGCACCCCGAGCCCGGACACATCATACTTCATAATATATCCTCGGTAACCGGGGACGGACATATACCACAGTACCCCGGAACCGGACACATCATACTTCGAAATTCACATATGGGACCCATCCCCTGACATGGGACTCGGCGGCCCATCCGCACGATATACATACCGGCCCGGGATCCGGTGAAAGGGATCATAGCACATGCACGAACTGATTAATGAGAAACCACATACATACAGATCATCGTACAAACTCAACAGAACAGAAATAGGCCAACTGGCAGACCGAATCGAAGTATCAGGATAGTTTTCAAACTACGCGCCTACACGTCACTTTGGGAGGCACGACTGATTATAACCAGAACTAGTTTTTCAGATATCAAAACCATTTTGCGAGATTTATATAAAAACAGTCATATTATGTTCAACATGATAGTTCAGATGTTGCCTGTGAAAAATGGACGGAAATAAGGCAATTTAGATCATTCACGAGGTATCGGGGCTCCGTGGGCCCACCTCGGACCAACTCAAGGCGACGTACGTAAATTACTGATAATAGACCTTATAAGGTCATCCATCATCATTTGGAGGTATCCCGACTCCGTTTAGGGAAGTTTCGTACAAAAGTTCACTTTAAAGACATTTTATAAGGAAATGGTTTCAATCTTACTGAAGGAATTGGAGCGGATTTTCATCTCGAATTCCGGGGAACGGAGTCGTAGTTAAGGCTCGCGGCCGAGCCTATTATGTTCAGAACATGCCTAAGAGTAAAGGGGAAGGCTTTACATACCTCGATTGCGCCTTATGCTCGCTTAGCTTCACTTCCAATTTCGTCCAGAATCTAGAAATGGTCAAGTTTACCAATTGTTAATTTCAAACTTTTCAATAATCCAAACTTATTACATACTTGCCCACCGAAATTTCGGCAGCATTTCCCCTATATATATAACATCCCCGAGACTTAGCTCGGCTTAATTCATCAGCACAGCAACCCAGAATCAACATCAATAACAACAACAAGCATTACATAATACACAATATGGCTTTACTAGCCGTCTTTCCGGCATAATATAACATAACATCTTCCATCCCGACCTTACACTTTCAAACTAATCTTACCATTTTCATATTCATCACTTGTCAAGATCATTACAGCATAATTCGGAGGCATATCATATTGTTTTCACCAAATGTACATAAAGTATACACGATATACAAGTTTCCTACTAAGGGCATATTTCACCCACAACTTCCAATCTTTTAGCAAACATACTCATAACATATTTCTATCTTTCAACTTCATCAATGACAATCATAATTTGCATCATCCTACTTTCACTTCCACATTTACATAATTATAATAAAATTGCATGCTTTCCTACAACAACTTAATAACCATTTTTCCATGACAACAAAAACCATTATCTTTCCATTCATTTCACCATAACACACTTAACATACTAACACGATTAAATTCACATTCCATCATCACAAAACACTACACGGCCACACACTATAATTTCCAACTTTCACTAATTCATTCAACTTTCATTTCTAATACAATTTCTACCATAACTACAACTAAATTACCAACATAAATTCAAGTCATCAAAGACATGCAATACATGCATGCATTCGGCCAACACATGCACTCCCAACACACAAGAATTTTCATGGTTTTCATTCATTACCACACACTACATCATACATATACCTTCCTTAACATAACAAAAGCATAAAATTCTTACCTTTTCTTCAAGTTCTTCACTTGCTACAAAAATCACTTTCTTGCCAAGATAATTATACCACCTTGTAGAGGACCTTGCACTTAGTAGTATTACACCACAATTACAATTTTTGGGTTCAAGATTGAAGGGCTAGAATTTTTTTTCTTTTTCTTTCCTTTCTTTCTCTCTTGGCCGTGCACTCTCTCTTCCTTGCTCTCTACTCTTTCTTTTTTTGTTCTTGCTCTCTCTTGAACCTTCTAAGTGATCAAGACAACATATATAATAATTTGTCACATGGAAATTAATTCCATGGACTTGGGCTCCTATATGGCCGGTTGGGCCTCCACCCTTTGGGCCTCCACCCTTTGGGCCTCATTTTCTTATTTTTCTTTAAGCCCAAATTGTTGGCTAAATATTGTAATTCATGGAATAAGTTTCCAAAATTCCAATTTTGCCCTTGGCCTCCTTTCGTAATTCCACACCAATGCGTTCATAGCCGACACATTCATACCAAGTAAGGTCCAAATACGGCCTTATTCATTACAAGTCAAGTTATCTCAAATTTTTCGAATACGCAAAAATACCGGATGTAACAGAGGCACACTTGATATGTCCGGCACATCTCAAGGATAGCCGGGTCTATTGGAGGGTCGATCTTGAAAGTAAAAAGGTATGTGTAAATATACAAGTACCCCTCCCTGATATCGACGATTGCTTCGTCATCAGTAGAGCCAATGATCTCCATTGGGCAGCTGTCCCAACCGCAGTCAGTTCGGACTTTGGGGTGGTGTGCCTCTTTGATCGATGAGAGGTAACGCCTGGCGTCTTAGCCCTGATCAAATTTGTTTACGGCCATTTTGACGACAAACTTGTGGTCAAAATTATATCTCGGAGGGATTATGTCCTTGGACTGGGATTCGAAGGAACTAGCTTGAGCTTTGACTCCGGGGCTGGTGAGGACCTCGATATTCATAAAAGAAATCGAAGGAACAGTTTTGGGAGTAGAATCAGTGTTCGTTGCCATTTTGTGAGGTTTGAAGACCGAAGTATAAACATATGAAGATGAAAAGGATGAAGTTATAAAGATTTAAAGGAAATTTTCCAGAAAACTGAGAAAAGTTTAGGACCTCGGGTGGATTTTCTCAGAAAATATTGAAGGCTCAGAATTTCAAAATAAAATTCAAGAAGAAGTAAGAGCAGCATGATGAGTGAAATAATCGAGAAATGAAAAGTGAAAATGATCGACCTTTTATAGGAAGGGGGTGATAGATTTTGAGGCAGTTATCGAAGGGTCAACTAACTAGGAGAAAACACGTGTCTGAAGTCAGAGAGACGTGACACGAAAAGGCATCTCATTTCCTACTTATTTTCAAAGGGAAGCTTACTAAGAAATTCACCGAGGTTACACGTGTCCGAAGTCACAGAGACGTGACACGAAAAGGCGTCTCATTTCCTGCTTGTTTTCAAAGGGAAGCTTACCAAGAAAGTCACCGACATTACCGTTCCACTTCCCGTCACTTCAGTAAAACTTCGATCCGGGAAGTATGGGGACTGTCTGTATATGGTAAAAACCGAATCTGTACATGGTAAAAATCGAGGTAATTCGTATACGGTGAAAATAAAGTAAATATCGCTGTTGTCCGATACAGGGTCAAAGAAGAACGAGATCATTAGCCTCGGGTAAGATCGAAGGGGACGAGGACCAAAAAGTTGTGAGTTATTCGAATTAAATGTCAAACCAAGGGCATGTCGATAAGCATGGAGAGCTCGAGCCTGAGGGGAAAACGCTCTACAAAAGTTTGGAGAATCCGTTACGAGCTAGGTCACACGTCGCCTAACCGCCCCATGATTTTCACTGATATCCGTATGGAATCTCTGACATCTGTACGGGGAGCCTTCTTATCCATTTTAGGGTTTTCTCAAAAGGCTTTTTTTTAGGTTGTACTATGGTCCATCTATTTTTTACTATAAATAGAAGTGTACCCCTTCCTTTTAGGGATAGTCCTTTATTCATATTCATACTTGTAATATGAGACATAGAGATAAGAGCTTTCTTACTGATTGGCTCGGGAGAGAGGAGCTATTTCAAAGACCGGACCAAATTCCCAGAATCTATATTTCGGTTTCTTAAGCTGTTCTCTATATTATTCATCAATATGTCATTTATTATTGCATACCATTATTATATGTAAATTACTAATCTAGCCATATATCCTACAAACAACGTGTAAATTTAATTGTTACCATTTTAAGGGAAAATACTTGTGATAGGAAGTATCTAAAATGAGATGAAGATTAATTCTTTTCAATATATTTGTTTCGACTTCAAAGATCAAATATTGTAAAATCATCATAACATATTACTTCAGAAAAGGTATACTTTACTATTTAATAAATCTATGAACTGTCCTGTGAAGACTGTTTCCTATGAAGACTGTTTAAATCAACTACAAAACCACCTGAATCTTGAGAACTCTTCATTGGGTCCTCATCTTCTAATTCTGAGTCAGACTTTTCCATGAAAGCAGTGTATCATCTTCTTTTGATTCTTCCAAGGCCATTAAGGATCTATATGAGTTTCTTTCCTCATCTTTGTCATCGCTTGTGGAATTTTCCATGAATGCTAAAGCTTTCCTTATAATTTGGTCAGTTACTCATTCTGTTTCTTGGAGCCTGTTCTCCCCAACTTTTGTTATCATCTTTTATCTTTTCATCCTCTATTTCTTGATAGTTTCTCATAAAGTGATCTAATCTTCCACATCTCTAGCATCCATCTTGATGATTTCTCTCGGGTCCTATTGATCTTGAGGAACATCCTTTGTTCTGGAATCCTATTTTTCTAGCAATTCTTTGAAATCTTCACATGAGCTTGGCCATATTTTCGTCGTTGAAATCCTTGTTGTGATTGGCTACAAGGACCATGTCCATATCTTTGGTTGATAAAGTATTCTTCTGTGCTTGGAGCCTCCTCATCCCATATGTGTTCAAATTTTCCATGAGGTCCTCTATGGTCATTGTGTTCATGACTCTGGCCTCCATAATAGAGTTGACTTTTCTTTCTCAAGAGTCAGGTAAAATATCGAGTAGTTTTTCAATCCTATTTTATTGAGGAATCTTTACTCCTAGAGAATCATTTTTTTTTTATTATGTTGGTGAACCTATTGAACATCTCTTGGATAGATTCCCTTCATTCATTATATACAACTCATACTGCCGATTTAATATAGAGATTTTAGATTTCTTTACCTGATTTGGTCCTTCGTGTGTGGTTTGTAATGTATCCCACACTTGTTTGGCCGTATTGCAGAAGGAGATTCTACTGTATTCATTTGGTCCAAGGCCACATATAAGTATCTGTTTGGCCTATGCATTCTTTTTATAGGCCTGGAAATCATTCTCTGTATAGTCCTTCTTGTCTTTGGCTAAGGACTCTGATGTTGACTCTTTGCCGTTAGAGGAAGTTGATGCTTTGGGAATAAGTGGTCCTTTCTGAATAATTTCTCATAGTTCTGGATCTTCTCCTATTATGTAGTCTTCAATACGGGTTTTCCACCACATAATAATTTATGTTGAAGCATGGTGCTCTTGTGGTTGACTAGCCTTCTTGTACAGTGCTTCAACCCCTCAACCAGCATCAACGGATGAACCCTCCACGCTGGGTTCAGATTTTGATATTTCAGAATCAGCACAACTTATCGCCGAGGCCGAGAAAAAGAAAAGGAAACCCAAGTCTTCTAAGGGCCATAAAACAAAGAAAAGTTCAAGGGATGCAGCGGGTGTATCCGAAGCTCGAGGTTTGAGGGATAACCTCGATGACGACGTCTGGGTTGTGAGAATTAGTTTGGACCCTTCTACTGCTTCTACTGGGGCTGAGACAACTCCGGTGGAGGTACCAGAGGAGAGTGCCGCAATTAATCTTCTTGGCTCTTCCATGGGTAGGGGACCTGAGACTCCTTTACCCCTGGTAATAGAATTTCTCCAAGCTCCGCTTCTTTTAAGGGACATCGAGATAATCGAGGTTATGGACGACACTTCCCCTGAAGCGGAGCCTTTGGAAAAAAGGGCCAGACAGGCTGAAACAACTCCTCCTCCTGCTCAATCCTCAGAGCAGGAGAGTTTTGATCATATGTTTTCCGAGGATGGGTCCGCCGATAATCCTCCTGCAACAGTGGAAGCCTCTGGGTTCGGAAACCTCCCTATTCCATAAGTGTCAAGAAGCACTACTCGGTCTACTGAGTCTGGCTCGAGGTCTCAGCTTGTAGATGTTTTCCCAGCTCTAAGTGTAGAGCCGAGAAGGACTAGGTCGACCATGGTCACAGTTCCTGAAGACTGCAGCTGGGGTGGCCAGTTATCTCCAACCTCTTGTGTCGGAGTCTGATAAAGAGAAGATGATCGTACTCTCGTGGCAATGCCTTCTCAACGAGAGTATGCATGCCGGCAACTGGGTGAACATTTTTCTCCTTTTTTATCTTCCAACATGTGTCAACTTATTTGGTGTAACCTTCAATGTTTGCTGATTTCTAGCTTTGTTTCCTTTTTTACAGTCCATCGTGCTCGAGAATGAAGGTTTTCTTCGAGCTCATCATGAGATAGATGATTTACAAGCCCAGTTGGATGCTCAAAGTCGAGAGACTAAGAAGTTCAAACTTCGCTTTCAGTAAAAAGAAGATCAGTTGAGCTAAATCATCGGTCCTCCGACCCTCCGAACCGAACTCGAAGCAGCTAAGAAGGAGAACCTTCGGTTAAAAAATGAGCTCGATTATTCGGTCCAGAAGAACAAAGTCCTGGAGGAGGACAATAAGCAGCTCAACTGGGGGAACTCCGAGTATATCTCAATGCTCGTTCAATTTGAGGCCACCATTGCAAAATTGAGGCAGGAACTAGACTCCATTAAAGGTGAGGTTGCAAACATGAAAGAGTAGTTTAGGCAACTCGAGTTCGAAGGGGCCACAGAGAAGGAAGCCTTGAAGGTTTCCCAAGAGAAAGCCAAGAGTCAGGCCCGGGCCAATAAGAAACTCAAGAGCGAGCTCGAGGCTGCTATCCGAGACAATGATAGGCTTCAGGACGAGCTGGCAGCTTCTAACCACATTCACAATACTCTGAGCGAAATGAGGTCCGAGTTGGAGGTCAAACTAAAAAAATCTCAGGACGATCTGAAGAAAGCCCATGATGAAATTGAGGCTACCGAAGCTCGGTCCATCCTTCGAGTAGAATATGAGAAGTGGAAATCTGAAAGGTCTACGCTTGACGCGGCTCAACCAGGTATTGTGGATATTTCTGCTCATATTCCCGAGGCAAAGGAACTCAAGGATAGAGCTAAGAAAATACTCGATAATAGTTACGAGGAAGCCCCTGAAGAGTCTGGCTCTGGTGACTCGGGTTCTTCTTTGACGGATTAAATAGGCTCAGAGGACCTTTGTACTTTGTTTCAATTTTTTTAATCCTTTCAAGGAAAGGCTCCGGCCCTATATGATATAAAAGTTTCTTAGGCTCTGTTTTGCCAATATTTGTTTTGATCATTTTTTATACTTACTCAAATGAGACTCAAGTTAAATGAATAAATCCTTGAGTCGGGCAGAATTTATAATATTGTTTCATTTGAAAATGAATTAGGCTCGACCTTGAGATCATAAATATTTTCAGCTTATCAGGCAAGTAATTGATGATTTTGTTTTTTAACGAAAAATCTAGCCTACTTAACTCCTGAGTTTTGGACTCTACTTATACCGGTTCCTTTTCATCTGATATCTTAATGAGGGCTCATCCGCGGGAGCCTTTTTATGCATTGTGAATTCGGACGTCTCCGAACCACTTCGGGAATATAAGTGAAGGCCTTTAATCACTCGACCCTTTTTTCGACTGTTTGAAGTCTTTTGTAAATCGGTCAATTATTACCTTGATGCCTTTGTTTATTTTGTGACGGCAGTCCCCAGCTGAGGGTAGCCCATGGTCCTTAACAATTAGTTGTTCTCAGGTACTTTCGTAAGATAGCATATTTGATGCATATTTTCACCGAAGTATTTTTCTTCATATTTCAAATAATTGTCCATACAAGAAGCTGAGGAGTTTATCCGGCTCATTCTGCCTTTGCCATTACAATACTATCTAGGCACGATTCATTTGATCATTTAGCCCTTACAACAAATCCTAATGCAGAAGGTTCGATAAAAAATAAAAACAAAAAATGTTTTGACTTCGACTTCACTTCTTACTTCATTTCTTTGAGTTTTCCTAATCTTGCCATTCCTGGCGAGGGTATTATAGTCCCCTAGTGTTTGTATACGAAGCATGAGCAGAGGAACACTATAGAAAATGATGTTGTTGGATCCCCAGTCCACAACACTTAGCTAGTCTTCGAGTCCCCGGCATTTAGCCTGATTTTGAATGAGAAAAGTAACACATTGTACATTGTTGCCTCGTTAAAAACCTTTCCAGAAAACCCACTTCGAGATAAAACTTAGCTAAGAGAAAAAAGAGTGCAACACGTGTTTTCAGAACTAATTCTACTTTCTTCGAATCTTGTTCCGGTTTGAACCTGCAAGGAAAAGGTGAGAATCACTAAAATTCACAAAGGGTTAGTAACTCGAACCTTAGCAATAATATTTTTTCAAGTGTGCCACGTTCCAGTTATTATGCAGCTATTGGTCGTCTCCAGTTTCTAGTTGAAACAACCCTTTGTCGGTTATTTCGGTTATCTTATATGGTCCTTCCCAGTTCGGGCCCAATTTTCCATCATCGGGATTTTTAGTGTGCAGGATAATTTTCTAAAGCACTAAGTCCTCAACTTGGAAATGCCAAAGATTCGTTATACGATTGTAATATCTCCCCATTAGTTGTTTTTGAGCTGCTAAACGGACCAATGCATTCTCGCGAAATTCGTCCGTTAAATCAAGCTTTACGGCCATAGCATCCTCATTAGACTCGTTCGTCGCATACCAGAACCTTAGGCTCGGTTCCCTAAATTCCACAGAAATTAAGGATTCTGCACCATATACTAGAGAAAGGGGCGTTTCTCCAGTACTTAACTTCGATGTCGTTCTGTAGGCCCATAGTACCTATGGTAAAACTTCCTTCCACTTATGCTTCGACTCCTCTAGTCACTTTCTTAGATTTTGAATAATGGTTAGATTTTTCGACTCCGCCTATCCGTTTGGACTCGGGTGATATGGAGTCGACAAAATCTTCTTGATCTTCAATACTTTGAGGTGGTCATTTACCTTACTACCTATGAACTGTCGACCGTTGTCACAAGTTATCTCGGAAAGAATGCCGAACCGACAAATGATGTGGTCCCAAATGAAGCTAATGACCTTCTTCTCCCAGAATTTCTCGAAGGCATGTGCTTCAACCCATTAAGAAAATATAGCCAGTCATAAAAAAAATGAATTGAGCCTTACTGAGAGCCGAGGGTGGCAAAGGAATGGCAATTTCCATTCCCTATTTCATGAATGTCGAAGGAGATAGCATCGGATGCAGCAACACCCCCGATTGGTGAATCATTGGTGCATGCCTTTGACATCCATCGCATTTTCGGATAAATGTTTTCGCGTCCTCCTCCATCCGATTCCAATAGTATCCTGCTCTGATTATCTTTCGGACCAAAGATTCGGCTCCCGAATGGTTGCCGCAAGTCCCTTCGTGGACCTCCCGTATCACATAATATATTTATTCGAGCCCCAAGCATTTAGCCAAAGTTCCATAGAAATATCGACGATACAACTGGTCATCGATCAAGCAGAATCTCGCAGCTTTGGTTTGAAGGGACCTCGACGCCTTAGAGTACGCCGGGAGCTTCCCAACTCGTAAATAGTCTATGTACTTATTGTGCCAGTCCCATGTCAAGATCATTGTATTTATCTTGGCGTGACCATTTTCCACTGCTGAATTCATCAACTGAATGACCATGCCAGAATTGAATTCCTCCACTCTGACTGACGAACCCAGGTTGGCCAATGCATCTGCTTCATTGTTTTGTTCCCTCTGTACATGTTTCATAGTCCATTCTTTGAACCGGTGTAAAATTACTTGATTCTTTTCCAGGTATTTCTGCATTCATTCATCTTTAACTTCGAAAACACCGTTCACATGGTTCACAACCAGAAGGGAGTCGCACTTTGCTTCGATGACTTCAACCCCTAAGCTTCCAGCCAATTTCAAACCTACAATCATAGCCTCATACTCTGCTTCATTGTTAGTCAGTTTTAAAGACTTGATTGATTGTCGAATAATATCGCCTGTGGGGGCCTTAAGAACAATTCCCAGTCCGGACCCTTTCACGTTCGATGATCCGTCCGTGTACAGGGTCCATATCCCTGAGGTTTTTCTCGAGGTTAGAAAAAGTTCTTTTTTCTACCTCGGGAACTAATGCGGGTGTAAAGTCCGCTACGAAGTCGGCTAAAATTTGGGATTTAATAGTCGTTCTAGGTTTATACTCGATGTCATAACTGCTTATTTCTACGGCCCATTTCATCAATCTTCCCGACAGCTCCTGTTTATGCATGATATTTTTTAATGGGTAAGTGGTTATTACACATATGGGGTAGCATTGAAAATAAGGTTTCAGTTTTCTAGAAACACTTACCAAAGCTAAAGCTAATTTTTCGAGGTGAGGATAACGTGTCTCTGCATCCCCTAATGTTCTACTTACATAATAGATAGGTAATTATTTACCTTCTACTTCTCAGACCAAAATGCCATTTATCGCAACCTCGGAGCTGCTAGATATAAGAACAATTGTTCATCTGCCTTCGGTGTGTGCACCAAAGATGGACTCGACAAGTACCATTTTAAATCTTCCAAAGATCTTTGACTTTTGGAGTCCATACAAAGTCATTCTTCTTCCTTAGTAGTGAAAACAACCTGTGACTTTTATCCGAAGACCTTGAAATGAATCTGCTAAGAGCTGCGATCCTTTCGGTTAACCTTTGCACTACCTTCACGTTATTAACCACTTCGATGTCTTCAATGGCCTTAATTTTGTCCAAGTTGATTTCAATTTCTCGCAACCTCAGATACTGCCAGATATAAGAACAGTTGTTCATCTACCTTTGGTGTGTGTGGCAAAGGTGGACTTGACAAGTACCGTTTTAAATCTTCCAAATCTCTTTGACATTTTTGAGTTCATACGAAGTCATTCTTATTCCTTAGCAGTGAAAAGAATCAGTGACTTTTATCCGAAGACTTTGAAATGAATCTGCTCAGAGCTGCAATCCTTCCGGTTAACCTTTGCACTGTCTTCACGTTATTAACCACTTTGATGTCTTCAATGGCCTTAATTTTGTTCGGGTTGATTTCAATTCCTCGGTTTGACACCATATAACCCAAGAACTTATCCGATCTAACTCCAAAGGCACACTTCTCTAGGTTCAACTTCATGTTGTATTTGCAAAGTATGTCGAAGGTTTCCTGCAAATGTTTCAAATGGTCCTCTGTTTCCAGGGACTTAACTAGCGTGTCATCAATATAAACCTCCATTGTTTTACCTATCTGTTCTTTGAACATTTAGTTAACTAGGCGTTGGTAAGTTGCATCGGCATTTTTTAATCTGAATGGCATTACATTATAGCAATAAGTCCCATATCTGGTTATAAAAGAAGTTTTCTCTTGATCCTCTAGGTCCATCCGAATATAGTTGTACTCGGAGTAGGCATCGAGAGAACTTAACATCTCATGTCCGTCTGTCGCATCTATCATTCGATCAATGTGAGGTATATGGAATGAATCCTTCCAGCATGCTTTGTTCAAGTCCTTATAATCAATGCACATTCTGAATTTATTACCTTTTTGGCATGACAACGACATTGGCTAACCAGTCCGGGTATTTAACCTCTCGGGTGAAACCTATTTTTTAAAGCTTTGTTACCTCTTCTTTGACAAAGGAATGCTTGACTTCGGCCATCGGTCTCCTTTTTTGTTTTACCGGGGCAAAATTTTTGATCGAGGATCAACTTGTGTGTTGTTACCTCCGGTGGTACACCTGTCATGTATAAATGGGACCATGCAAAACAATCGGCATTAGCTTGAAGAAATTTAATTAATTTACGCCTGAGATCCAGGGTTAGCCCCGTGCCCAGGTATACCTTTCTGTCTGGCAGGTACACGAATAAGATAATCTGCTCCAGCTCTTCCACAATTGATTTGGTCGCTTCGAGTCATCCGGTAGTATGAATGACCTGGGCACACCGAAATCATCTTCTTTGAAGTTCAGGCTCATCTTTTCCTATTCTTCATTCGAGCTGATTGAGCTATTTGGCGTATTTGCCTTTGGTAGGTTCTATAGCCTCTAAGGATAGTTCCTTTTGAGTGGGGGGGTACTTCTTAGACTGCGAATATTTCCCTTGCCGCGGGTTGCTTTCCACGGACCGTCTTTACCCCATTCGAGGTTGAAAACCTAAACATTTCATGTAATGTTGAGTGTACTGCCCTCATACTATGAATCCATAGTCTGCCGCGCAACGCGTTGTATTTCATCTCACCCTCGATGACATAGAACATTGTTTGTTGAATAGTCCTGGCGATATTTACCGGCAAAGAGATTTCTCCCTTAGTAGTTCCGCTTGCCATGTTGAATCCGCTGAGAACCCGAGCTACTCCCACAATTTGGTCCAATAGCCCAGTTGTTCTACAATTCTCCATCGGATAATATTGGCCGAACTACCTGGATCAATCAAAATACATTTAACTTGAGATTTAAAAATAAGGATAGAAATTACCAAAGCATCATTGTGTGGCTGAATGATGCCTTCTACATCCTCATCGTTGAAGGAAATAGATTCTTCAGGTACATAACCCCTGGTTCGTTTCTTTCGAACAACCGAAACTTTTGTCCTCTTTATCATCGGTCCTTGTGGCATTTTTGTTCCTCCGATTATCATATTAATTATGTGTTGAGGCTCCATGAGCTCAACCTGTTTGTGATTTTTTCTGCCTTTGTAATGTTATTTGGCTCGGTCACTTACGAATTCACGTAGGTGACCATTTTTTAATAACCGAGCCACATTCTCTCTCAATTGGCGAAAATCCTCAGCCCTATGACCATGAGTACCGTGATATTCACACATCACGCTTGGATCTCTTTGAGCTGGATCAGACCTTAGTGGTCTAGGCCACATTGCATCCTTAATATGGCCAATGGCCGAGATAAGGTTTGTGGTGTTAATGTTGAAGTTGTACCCCGATAATGCCACAACCCAACCGGAGGGCCGGGACGGGCACTCGGAGCTAACCTACCGAGTACCTCTCATCATACTTTCACAATCATATCTAGGTGAGCCACATGGCTAACTCATAATTTTCTATGCATCGATAATATAAAATTCCATAGGACTAAGACACTTTTATATCAACATCATTAACTATGTCCATATATATACACAAGACAACAAGGCTATCAAAATGATATATAAATATGAGCCGACAAGGCTGAGAGATATCTAGCTATACACAACTGTCTATGAGCCTCTACAAAGAGTATCTGACATCATAAAGATGGGATAGGACCCAACCATGCCCATCTATGTACACAAAATAATAGTACCACCTGCAGCAGCTCCGAATCAAATGGATCTCTTCTGGGTAATCACTTGTCACGCCCCAAAACCCACCCTAGATGTGACCGGCATCCGACGTCATTAACAACATCGGAAGAACCTAAAAGATGCAATAACAATACTTGAACCCGCCAGGTTCAATATTCGCCTACAATAGTTTATAAAATAAATGTAAACAAATCATGAATATATGAATTAAATTAGCGGAAGTCTTTATTAGTCAAATACTTAGTCAAACGTAATAACGTGCCCGAGAGTTAATCAATAACTCAACAACTACCCACAAGAATGTATACTATGGAGCTTCTAAGATAATAGACTAATAGTCTGAATCATCGGGACACAGCCCGGAAACTAATATAATGAATAAATAAATAAATAGGGTTTCCCACGAATGAATGTGTAGGCTCACCAAATCAGCAGCAACAACAAGTCCTTCCTAAATGCCTGGAGTATCAAGAACCCGCTCTTCTCCGTTTCCTAACATACCATCAAAAACAACAATGGTATGCCTGAGTACTTCGTACTCAGTGAGTGCCTCGGGGACAATAAATGATAAGAAAATAGATTACATAATACATAAAGAAATCAATCTTGAAAGTCATGCAAAGGCAATGTAAGAACAGTTATTCAATTTGTGTGTCTCAATAAGAATTATCAAAACTGATTACAAGGCCTCTTGTCAAGGTACAACTTCAAATATGCCTTTCAATTGATCATAAATAACAACAACAATTCCATGAGAAAATAACAATATCACACATGCCAATATAGGCCCAAGAATCAAGCACATCGAAGGGGTGACTGTTAACACCTAATTTTGGCTCGACGTGCTTAAAATTAACGTTTCGGGGGGTCCTGATTCGTTAAAGAGCACGAAAGAGAATTTTTACACATTTTACATTTTTCAAAAATTTATCGATAATTATCCTTATTTTAGGAATTTTATCAATTTATTGACATTTTTAAGAATCTATTTTTTGCACGTGTATAGCGTAATACTTCCATTTTTGTGCAATTAATAATTGTTTCTTAATTTTATAGCAATACATTTTCATATCTTATACATTAATATTTATATTTTATACTTACATTATTATTTATACATGTATTAGTAAACTATATTTTAGTATAGTCCGTCAGTGTAGAGAAAATCAAAGCAATTAATTCTTAAACGCGGAGAAAGAATTCAATCAAGTCAAGGTCTTGTCACCTTTTTAAAAAGGTGACATTTGAAGTGATAGGTTGAGTTCTTCGTTCATTGGTTAATACATTTTTACACATGGGTTAAAAGGGGTAAAGAGGACAAATGGGTGCATTCTTTTATTTGTTGGATAATAAATGGGGTCATTTTATATTATAAGTAAAAGGGAGGGGGCATTTCTATTTTTGGATGTACATATTTTCAGATTTTTGTTTAGGTTTAGTTTCTCTAACAAGCTCAACATCTATCTCTTCCCTCTCACAAAGACCACCTTCATCTTTCTCACTGCCACTGTCGGAGCTGGCCACCGGCCGGCCAGGCAGCGCTCCACGACCCCGCTGCCCCACCACTCTCTCTCTCCCTCTCTCTCTCTCTCTCTCTCTTATTCTTAACATACATATAGACCTGTCCCCTTCCCATTTTTCTTCTCCAACGAGGAGCTTTCAACTCCGATGAACCGGAGCAACCACAAACCACCACCACGCAACCAACTAGCAGTCCTTTTCACTCTTTCCCTCTTTCCTTCTTCCCTGTCACTGCTCCGATGAGCTGCAACCAGCCACCGGCGAACTGAGTAAAATCTTCCTCCAACCAAACAACCTCCAAACACGACCAACCACACCACCAACGATGCCCTGCCACTCTATTTAATCCTCTTCTTCACCTCACTTTCTTCTTGTATTTTTATTTTCCAGATTTCGCCAACCTAACCCAGCAGCTCGGTGACAGAGTAGCTAGCAACTACTACGCCCCCTTCTCCTCAACCCCTTTCTTCTTTTTGTTTTTCTATTGTTTCCAGGAGCTCCACAAAAGCCATATCCGACGAAACACCATGAAGACGATGAACTCCCTCTATTTTACTGTTGCTCACCCCTGTTACTTCTATTTTTCGTGTGTATTTGTAGGTTTATCACTGTCTTGCCTTTGGCGCTACTGCTTCACGCCGCTACTATCATTGTTGGACTATTTTTGATAGTTTTCTTGTGACCTCTGTGTTGCCAAAACAGCTCCATCTTGCTCGCTGTTGTTGCTACTGGTTTCCTGCTATGTTTATCTTCTCTGCGGAGCCTCTTACTGATTTCCTTACGTTTGTGCATGTATATTCATGTGATACTTTGTGAATTGGTTTTGGTCTTCTCTGTAGCTGATGCATTGTTTTGATTCCTTACTATTGGTCATGGATTTTTATTTTAAACATTATCTTAACTAATAAATCTTTGTTTTCTACACCCGGAAAATACTAACTCCGGCAGTCAATGGTACTCTGCTTAACCTTTCTTGGCCGACTCGCTAAAATCCCGCCATCCGAGACTGTTGTTGATACTTTCATCAGTTTGTTAATTTAATTTGGACAAATACTACATCCAAATGGCCGATGAAGAAATTTTCGTCGATTTCCAAGGCCTCTCATGTACAAAAGACAGGTTTTTATTTTAAGTTTATTCAGCACCTTACATGTTTAATTTAAAGTTTGTCATTCGTTTTAGGCAAGACTTAGGTCGTAAACACTTTCATAAATGGATTAAATTGACTTGGTACACTTTTGGAATTTAGACAAAAACATTAGTCCATCCTTTATTTCAAAACACATTTTCCCCCTTTCTTTACTAATATTCTTTTGTACATTTATCCTTAGCATTTAATATTTAGCCTTTTACGAGTAATTATTTCATAAATATTTTTCACTAATTTTATGTTAAACACTCCTTTTCTATTCTTTGGAACAAAACTATTTTTTTTTTTTACATAAAGGAGGATATGAGTCAATTGACTCTGTCTTTTTCAAACTCTTTCTATATTCTCCATACACTACTACACATTTCTTGTATACATTTTTACACATTCTTTATATGTTTAATACACATACATTCTTTTAATATACATAGACACACATTCTTTATATCCTTGATATATTTATTTTACATACTCTTATATTTTTTATACATTCTTTACACCAACATATATACACTATTTACACTAACATATACACTTTTATACTCACGAGGTACATTCTCTTTATACTCTTTTATATATTCTTTTTTTAATATACATTCTTTATAAATACTTGATTCTTGATATAAATACATTTTTATACTTAGTATATTATCACCTAGTATAGCTTTTCATGAAGTCATAACATTTTGAAAACATGTAATAATAATGATACACAAATGGATACCCCCCTCTAGTGTTCAGTTAAACTAAGTTTAGGGACTGTCTTCGGATAGGCTCTGAGGTATGTTTAATTCCTTCCCCTCGGGGTAAATAAAACCCTTATCTAGAATCTCATAGGTTTCATGGACTAAAAATGGCGTAGACAAACAAATACATATAAGTTTCCTATTTTTCCTTAAAAATAAGGTGGCGACTCTAACCCTTTTAAACCAGTTAGAAGAACCGTGAAGTTGCAAACTATCTTGGACCCGTTCAAAATAGGGCGTAACGGTGACTGTAGAGGTTCTCTTGTCACAGCGCATCACACCGGAATATGAAACTCAACGGTGGCTATTCTTCCTCCCGAATAGCTAGGCATAATCACACCCCAAGTAGCGAACTCAGAAGTGGCCACTCTTCCTCCCGAATGACTAGACATTATAACACTAGGATCTATAGTGGCTACCCATCCTCCCGAGTAGCTAGGCCAAACACAACAACAAAGTTCATAGCATGGAAACTGATTAACATTTTGTCTCAAAGTATGTCACACCATCAATTAGCATTAAAGTTCGTTATGCCATGTCGTAAAGATAAATCATTTCAATGAATGTCTTGAAAACATTTACACTTCTTTAACCAATATTTCAATGTCATAATTTCTCATGAAAACCTCATTACCAACCATTAACCATTATTATTGATCATCTCTTGTAGAGGGAAAATAATTAGGGTTACGTGTATGTCACGCCCTTATCTTGATAGGGCATGACGGGCACCCGACTCTCATCAGAGTCGAGCGAACCCTTAGACATTCGCTCTGTCAAAACCTGTCATTTCAAAAACTTTTAAAAACATGAAACTTTTCCAACCAGAGATCATCATCTTTATAATAATTATGAAACTTTTAATCAAATAAGTACTTAAACCCAATTGAAATCATCTGAAATACATGCTCTTTTAAAGTACACAAATGGTTCGGCTGACATCACTCTGTCGACATCTCGACAACATGCCACAGGACACTGTCTGCAAAGTCTCTAATATAGACGAAATACCATAACGTAAGTACTCAGACTCGGCAACACTCCGGGAGGAAATGGAGCTTACCAATCCCACTGGAACATCTTCTAGCAATGTCTTCTACTCATCTGGGTGTACCTGCGTGGCATGAAACGCATCCCCCGAAGAAAGGGGGTCAGTACGAAATATGTACTGAATATGTAAAGCATCACTGAATCATAAACAAGGAAAGTCGTAATAGTAAACCAGTTTAGAAGCAACCTGGAATAGCATTTTAAACCATGCCCTATAGTGCCTTACACAACTCTAGCATACACAATATAAATGTAATATCCCAATAGTCCCTTCGGACGGCCGCTCCCAGCTAATAACACAATAGTCCCTTCGGACAGCCGCTTCCGGCATAGTAACAATGATGGCCCCTTCGGGCATGCCACTTGCGACATAATAATACTAGTCCTGGCCCCTTCGGGCATGCCGCTCGCAACGTAATAGTAATGATGGCCCCTTCAGGCATGCCGGTTCCGACATAATACTATCCTGGCCCCTTCGGGCATGCCGGTCCCGATATAATAATAATGGTGGCCCCTTCGGGCATGCCGGTTCTGACATAATACTACCCTGACCCCTTCGGGCATGCCGGTCCCAACATAATAATAATGATGGCCCCTTCGGGCATGCCGGTTCCGACATAATACTATCCTGGCCCCTTTGGGCATGCCGGTCCCAACATAATAATAATGATGATGGCCCCTTCGGGCATGCCGGTTCCGACATAATACTACCCTGGCCCCTCCGGGCATGTCGGTCCCGACATAATAATAATAATGCCATGGAATGTAAACATGAGTCGTATATGGAATGAAATAGTAAAACCTCGCACCCCCTTCGGAGTGGTTTTGAAAATCTAAATAGTAAAATCTCGCACCCCCTTCGGAGTGATTTTGAAAGTCTAAATAGTAAAATCTCGCACTCCCTTCGGAGTGGTTTTGAAAGTCTAACTTTATGTTTCCTTTAGTATAAAACTAATTTTCTCGAAATCATTAGTAAAACCATATGCATATAAATCAATTTTTAGGACTCAGCAGATAAGTACACTAATCGACACTTGAAGGATCATGAACACGTTTCAAGCAAGTCCGAGTTAGTATAAAAAAGTTAACAACCATATGCACGAGCATAGTAGTGGGAAACTAAATTCGCATAAATCAACTTTTAAGACTCGATGTATAAGTATACTTACCGACGCCTGAAGACTTAGAAACAAGTTTCGGGTCAATCCGATTTAGTATCAGAAAGTTATGGGCGTTTGAAGCACAGAACCTTCTACGAACATTTCAGAAGCTATTTTTGAAAAGATTAAAGCAACAATCATACCAAGTACCTTTCAAGTATCGTTATGGACATTATTCATTATAGAACCCCTACGAGCATTTCCAAACAATCCGAGTTAGCACATGAAAGTTATGAACGTTATTCATTATAGAAACCTCTACGACCATTTTCAAGCAATCCGAGACCGTCTACGAAAGTTAAGGACATTACTACTTACAGAACTCTTTAAACTTTTCTTGTTATTCAATCATACAATAAGCTTGGCTATACTAAGTACACTCACATCAAGAAGTGAATAAGAATCATTAACAAGCTCGGAATCAAGAATAGAGTTATCCCAAGATAAGTATCATAGCTTACTTAGCTCTAGGACATGCCAAAAGAAAGAAAGGTTAGGCTTTACATACCTGTTCAACCTCCTATTAGCTACGCTTATTCGTCTGAACTCGTAAATCTACATTTGAGAGGATTCACACTAATGTTAGTCCTCTTATCACACACTTAACCCAAGTGTCAAATTATACTATTCTATATTCTGCCGAAAATCGGGCAGCATCTCCCCTGTTTATATGCCCAGGCCGAATTTTCAATTCAGCAACCAACAACAATAATAACAATACCAACATTATTCATAATATTTCCAACTCCAAAATATTCCAAAAAACAGCCCACACGCTGTTTTCCAATTTTCATAACTAACCAACTCAATATACAATTATTTAGTTGCGTTTTCTTCGTAAATAAACCGGTATTAACACAAATAGAAAGAGATTCATACCTTTCTCCCTTTAATATTGCTGTATCTTCACCTTTTCATGCTACTTTTGGGCCACCACACGCCCGCTATACGATTCTGCAGCGAAAACTATACGCTATCCGGACTGAAATTGGGAAATTATACCTGGTTTCGGGCTAAAAAGTTGGCTTGGGTGTTGGGGAGAACTCTCTAGATTTTTGGAGAGTATTTGGAGTGTTTGATGAGGAAATAAGGGGGTAATCCCCTTTTTATAAGGTTCTGGGTTCTGCCCAGAACCGACATAAAATTGCCCAGCGCGTTCGCGTGGGTCTGGGGCGCGTTCGCGCTGGGTCAGTTTTTCTGACTGCACCTTCGTTCAGTAAAGCAGTCATAACTCTTGATCCCTATATCGTGTGAGGGCCCACGACCTATGGTTGGAAAGATATTTCAATTATCTACAACGTTTATGTCTGGGGGTTTTCCTAAATTCCAAACTTATAATGCCGTGTGTGCCCCTCCAACTCAGATCATCCGAAAACGTTTCCTTAAATCGTCCTTTTGGAGGGCTTATGTCCATATTTGGCTTATGAGTCCTTCTTAGGACTTGCTCAACTTCACATGTACTACCCATATATCTCTTCATATGTCTTTTATTAAATCCTGACATGTGGGACCCACCTTAACTTATGGTTACGAGGGCTATTATCAGGTAACTTGTTAACTGATTCATTCTATACGATCTCCAAATGTCATATATAGGTTGTTATTACCTTCATCTCGAACTTGGTCCCTGAAATTGCTCAGCGCGTTCGCATCTCATGGTGGCGCGTTCGCGCTGTGTTGGCCCTTGGCCTTCTGCGCGTTCGTGCCACTCCCTGGCGCGTTCGCGCAGACCATTTTCCTGGTCTGCCAGCCCAACTTGCAACGCTCATATCTCCTTACCCCGATGTCCGATTGAGGAGCGGTTTGTTGCGTTGGAGACTAGACTTCCCGAACTCCACTTCAGACTTTCATTCAACTTTAAAACACTAATTCTGCTAAAAGATATTCTTTCTCCCGATTAGACCAAAACCTCCGTACCAACCTTGCCTAACTTTCCTTCAAAGCCTTATAAGCTTAAGTTCCTTAGTTCGCTTGTTCTTCAATCCTTTCATAGATTACTATATGAACTTAAATCGTTATAGCCATAAGTTAAACACATATAAGCTCGAATCTCAACATACGAAATTGCGGGGTGTAACAGTAGACATGTATAAGGTATAGTACAATTAATGTTTAATGTGGGCTTGCCCCCTTACACACACCCTTGAGAAGAAGATATACATCCATAATAAGGTTTTTGAAAGAGAGACATACTTTAATATGTTAACAAAGTTTAACAATTCACTTTTCTAGTGAAAAACACCCAAACCCTAGCTTGAATCACTTTAGGAAGAATTATGTTGCAAACCCTAGGTTTTAGTCACGAGAATCATATTAAGAATCATGGGTTTGATGTTAGGATTGATAATGAATGATTAAGATTTTGCAACTTATATAATTTTAGCCCGTCAAGTACATTCTACGGTACAAACGACGGAGCGTCGATCTACTCCGTCGAATGGTCTTTGTGCTAGGTTAATTCTACGGTACAAATGACGTAGCATCGAATAGATCGACGGAGCGTCGATCTTCTCCGTCAAAGTCATGCAATTTCAAGTGAGCAACTTTCTCTTCCTTAATTTCTATGGTGAAAAGGACAGAGCGTAGAACAGATCGATGATACAAATGACGACCGACAAACCTCCTTTTCGCGAAACTGCAGTGAATTTTCATTTTGACCATCTCCTCTTGGGTCTTCAGCCTAAAGTCATGCACGTAACCCAACATATAAGGTTCCAAAGGACTCATACAATGCTTTCACACTCTATACGGATTTACAAGATGTTACATTATCCCCCCTTAAGATTCATTCGTCCTCGAATGTGAATAATAGTCGGGAAAAAGGCACCAAACATTGGTTGTATCAATCAACGAAATCAATCCATCTAAGAATAACAAAAACCTTAACTCATACCTGCAATAGGGAACAAGTGATGATATCTCTTCTTCATGTCCTCCTCTTCTTCCCAAGTAGCTTTCTCAGTACTATGGTTTCACCACAAAACTTTAACCGACGCTACATCCTTTGTTCACAACCTTCTAACTTGACAATCTAAAATCTGAACTGGTTATTCTTCATAAGACAGAGCTGTTACACCTTGGAAAATTTTCCGTTAATGTACACTGAATAGGCTAGTGAAGGGCACGACGTATACGAGCTGCTGATAAGTAATAAATAGCATTTGATGATTCTAATCAAGGTTCAAAGACATTTGACGTAGGGGGAGAAGGTTGTCAAGGAAAGCAAGGGATGTGTTCCGTGTCGGGTAACAATTATGAACGACAAGTTAATGATGACTTAAAGATGTCTTGGAGAAAAGTGATAATGTCCCTTAGATTGGTATTGAGGTGTTAATTAAGTGTCAAAAAGGTTCCATAAGGATTGGAGATCAAACGAGTCGACGAGAACGAGTTTTGAAGAACTAGGCATTATACGGCCAGACATACTGGCCGTATAAAACATACGGACCGTATATCCAGCCGTATGTCTTGCCCAGAATAAGGGTCCTCACTGGACCAAACATACGGCCAGTCATACGGCCCGTATAAAATGTACGGACCATATGTTGGTCCGTATGTTCTGGTCGGGACAAATTTCAGGTTAATATAAGGACCCCTCTCTCTCATTAGTTCATTTTATTTCCACTCTCCATACTTCAAGAATTCTCTAGAACTCTCTCCATTATTTATCCATAAGAAACCAAGGGAAAACCATGATCAACTTCATCAAACCCACAAAATCAAGTGTATGAAACCTATTAAAACTTCATCTACATCAAGAAATCTCAAGGGAAGTGAGTTAGGGTTTTGGTGCAAGAAGAGAAGTTACACTCAAGCCTTATTCTTCCATTATCTAAGGTGAGTTTTATGATCATTCCTTGTTGTTTAAGGTGTTGGAAGTTAAAAACACATGGATTGTAGAAAGATATAGAAAATGGGTCATAAATGTGGGAATAGTGACATTGTTGGGTAAAGGTTTGAATTGAGTCATGATTATCGATATGTTGTGATTGTAAATATATTATGAATGACACTTAGAATGTGCGATAAGTATTATATGTGAGAAAATGTAATAATGAATTATGACCAAGATTATGGAGAAATTGGAGTGAAATTGTGAAACGTGGGTAATGTAGATGAATGATGATTGTTGCTAGTGATATTGTGAATGTTGTTATGGATGTTTAGGATTTGATATATGATATGGGGAAAGGTTGTATAAACAAAGGAAATGCTGCCCAATGTTTTTTAGCTTTAGTAAACGCGTTTAAGTAATCAATTAGCTAATGTTAATGCGAATTCTCTTGAAGGTAAAAACGTGGGCATTGAAGGAGAATAAGCAAGCGATAGATTAGTTAAACGAAAAAGGTATGTGAGGCTAGTCCTTTCTTTCTATGGCATGAATCCGATGGCATGATTTCTCATTCTTCTCCATGAATCCTCTATACCCCAGAAAGTTAAGAGTCTATGTTCATGAATAGCTACATGAGATAAGAGATACATTACGAGCCCAATAATGATGATGATGATGAGCTTAAGTCTAAGGATTCTAGAGTTCATGATATGATGTTTCTATATAGTTAATGATGTCGTTATTGTATACACTCACCCTATCTACTATTTCCTTCAAGGTGAGGCAGAATACTTATAAATGCTCCATAATGGAATCGGGGGTTCACGACCATATGTCACCTCGAGATAGCCATAGTTGCCGTCAAGTTCTAATGCATGCTTTTAATAATAAATGTATAATGATGCTAAGTCATGATATGTCTATGAGATGATCAATAATGTAAGTTTATAGCATACCTATACCACGTATGAAAATGTTGAGTTACGATGGGTATATGACGATACGATTCCACCGTGCCCAAGAGGCCGGACATATCACCGCTAAGGCGGGCTGCTTATGATTTCACCGTGCCTAAATGGCCGAACATGACACCGCTAAGGCAGGCTGCTTATGATCCCACCGTGCCTAAATGGCCGGACATGTCACCGCTAAGGTGGGCTGCTTATGATTCCCCCGTGCCTAGAAGGCCAGACATGATCGCCACTAGTGGGCGGCATATGATGGTTGCCCGGACGCGGGTTAGCAATGATGATAATGATGCGATGATATATGCGCTATATGATACCTGAACTATGATTATATAAATATACGATATATGTATGAAATGTATTCACGTATAAAACTCATGCAGGTTATATCTTCCTCCTACGGTTTATGATTCTTCTATTATGCTCATTTCATTCATGTCTTGCATACTCAGTACAATGTTCGTACTGACGTCCGTTTTCCTTGGACGTTGTGTTCATGCCCACAGGTAGACAGGGAGGTGAGCTTGATCCAGACTCGTAGGAGCTGTTAGCTGACTTGAGAGCACTCCATTGTTCCGAAGGTGCCTTTTATTATTCTTTTGTGTACATATGTATATTTTGAGTGCGACGGGGTCCTGTCCCGTCCCTATGTCTAGCACTCTAGTAGAGGCTTGTAGATACGCAGGTGTGGGTTATATGGTCTCGCGATGTTGCTATTATGTGTATATATATGTGTGTGTATATATATATATATATATATATTATTTTAATAGCCGAAGGGCTTATGTGTATAAAAAAATTAATTATGTTTTCAAATGAAAAATGGTTGTCTTATGATTATGAGTATATGAATGGTAAAGAAGTGTATAATGACTATGACGAGTAAGGAAATGAGTGGTGCTCGGTGGTTAACCCCGGTTACCTCTCACGGCCCCTAGTCGGGTCGTGACAAAAGTGGTATCAGAGCAGTTCAGTCCTACGAAGTGTCTACGAGCCGTGTCTAGTAGAGTCTTGTTTATGGTGTGCTGCGCGCCATATCAATAAACAGGAGGCTACAGGGCATTTAGGAAAAATGACCATCTTTCATCGTAAGAGATCGTGAGATAGAGCTGTGTTATAAGGTTTTCTCCTCCCTAATAGTGTGCAATGATTTCAGAAATGCCGCCAAAGGGAAAAGCTACAGCCGCCCAGAAGGGCAAGACTACAATGAAAAGGCTGGTAGAAAGAGAGCCGCTAATGAATGTAAAAGAGGGAGAATCACATAACGAGGCTCTATCTAATACTTCTTCCACCCCGCCCAATGTAAAAGAACAAGGAAAAGCTTCAGCTCCAGTTCATTCACCGGTTGCTTCAGGTCAACAAGTGACCGAGGCCATTCATCTATTGACACAGTTAGTTGCTGCCCAGGCACAGCGGCAGACTGCGGGTTCAAGTGATCGGGCAGCTAGTACCAGAGCCCGTGATTTTATGAGTTCGAATCCTCCGGAGTTTTTTGGGTCAAAACCGGATGAAGACCCGCAAGGTTTTATTGATGAGATGCTGAGAACATTGAGGATTATTCATGCCTCCGAAACTGAATCCGTGGAGTTGGCATCTTATAGACTCCGAGATGTTGCGGTATTGTGGTACAATAATTGGCTAGCTTCAAGAAAATAAAATTCACCTCCTCCCGTGTGGCAAGAATTTGTAGATGCTTTCATCCGTCACTATTTGCCATCCGAGGTCCGCCGAGCTAGGGCGGATAGGTTCTTAAATCTAAGGCAAGAAAACATGAGTGCCCGGGAATATAGCCTTCAATTTAATTCATTAGCTAGATATGCCCCGACTATGGTGGCCGATATGGGAGATAGGGTACATAGGTTTGTGAGTGGCTTGGGGCCAAATTTGTTCAAGGATTGTTTGACGGCTTTGTTGCAAGATGGGATGGATATTTTTCGAATACAAGCCCATGCCCAGAATTTAGAAGGACAATGACATCCGCAAAAGGGTGATTGTGACACTGATAGAAGGCAAAGCAAGAGGGATAGATCTATGGGGGCAGGTAGCGATTATAGAGAGGGATCGAGGCAGACTTTTTCCAGACATTCAGGCCAGTCAGTGACAAGTGCGCCTCCACGATTTACAGGTAGGAGATTTGATCGCTCCTTTCCTTCAGGACAGGGTCAGAGTTCGAGAGCTTCGGGTTCCCAGTTTGGGGGTCATTATAGTCAGAGGAGACCACCAGTTCCACGATATAGCCAGTGCAGAAAATTACACTCGGGGCCATGTCGCCAGGGCACAGATGCTTGCTATGTTTGTGGACAGACTGGGCACTTGATGCAAGATTGTCCCTCGAGATATGGCAAAGGTGGGGCTCAGACCACAGGATCAGTAGTTTGTTCCTCTTCAGTGCGCCCGGTAAGATAGACTCCCCAGATTTAGCAGGCTGAGGTAGAGGCAGAGGGGGAGCATCTACTTCAGGTGCCACTCAGCCCCGTGTGTACGCTTTAACCGGATGGCAGGATCTTGAGTCCTTCCCGGATGTGGTTACAGGTACATTATCCATATTTTCCCACGATGTATATGCATTGATATATCCGGGTTCTACTTTGTATTATATTACCCCGTATGTTGCTGATCGTATTGGGGTGAAACCTGAGCCAATAAAACCTTTTGAGGTAGTTACTCTAGTTGGTGATCTCGTGATAGCTAGACAAGTGTATAAAAATTGTGTAATTGTGATATGCGATCGCCAGACTAAAGCTGATTTAATTGAGCTGGAAATGCTAGATTTTGATGTGATTATGGGTATGGATTGGTTGGCCTCATGTTATGCTAGTGTTGATTGCCGAATGAAAATAGTTCAATTTCAATTTCCGAGAGAGCCCGTGCTTGAATGGAAGGATAATACAACATCTCCAAAAGGTAGGTTTATTTCCTACCTTAAGGCAAGAAAGATGATAGCTAAAGGCTATATTTATCATCTAGTCCGAGTTCATGACATCGAAGCAAAGTCGCCAACTTTCCAATCTGTTCCCGTAGTGAATGAATTTCCAGATGTGTTTCCAGATGAACTTCCAGGTCTTTCTCCAGAAAGAGAGGTTGACTTCACTATTAATGTGTTGCCGGACACCAAGCCTTTTTCTATTCCTCCTTATCGAATGGCTCTGGCAGAATTGAGAGAGCTAAAGGCACAGTTGAAAGATTTGCTGGAAAAGGGGTTTATTAGACCCAGTTCATCACCGTGGGGAGCACCAGTCTTGTTCGTGGGAAAGAAAGATGGTTCCCTACGAATGTGCATCAATTATAGGCAGTTGAATAAGGTGACAATAAAGAACAAATATCCTCTCCCAAGGATTGATGATTTGTTTGATCAACTACAGGGTGCCAAGTGATTTTCTAAAATAGACTTGAGGTCAGGTTATCGTCAATTGAGAGTTAGAGAAGAAATATTCCCCAAACAGCCTTCAGAACGAGATATGACCATTATGAATTTCGGGTGATGTCGTTTGGGTTGACTAACGCTCTGGCAGTGTTCATGCATTTGATGAACAATGTATTCAGGCCTCTCTTGGATTTATTTGTGATAGTATTCATTGACAATATTCTGGTATACTCTCATACAGAATCAGAATATGCAGATCATTTATGTATTGTTCTAGGGATTCTTCAAACCCGAGAATTATATGCAAAATTTTCAAAGTGTGAGTTTTGACTGAATTCTGTAACATTTCTGGGCCATGTTATTTCAGATGATGGTATTCGAGTTGATACTCGGAAAATTGAAGCTATGAAGACTTGGCCAAGGCCTACGACACCTACAGAAGTTCGTAGTTTTCTAGGGTTGGCAGGGTACTATAGAAGATTCGTAGAGGGAGTTTCCTCTATTTCAGCCCCATTGACGAAGCTAACCCAGAAGTCAGTTAAATTTCAATGGAATGATGCTTGTGAACGCAACTTCCAAGAGTTGAAGGACAGATTAACCTCAGCTCCGATCTTAACACTTCCAGAAGGGTCAGATGGTTATGTGGTGTACTGTGATGCTTCCGGTGTTGGGTTAGGATGTGTGTTAATGCAGCACGGTAGAGTCATTGTTTATGCTTCAAGACAGCTGCAGAAACATGAAAAGAACTATCCAACTCACGATCTCGAATTGGCTGCAGTCATTCATGCACTAAAAGTGTGGAGAAATTACTTGTATGGTGTGCATATCAATATTTATACAGATCACGAGAGTCTTCAGTACATTTTCAAACAAAAGGAGTTGAATCTGCAGCAGAGGCGGTGGTTAGAACTATTGAAAGATTATGATGTGAGCATTTTATACCACCCCGGAAAGGCAAATATAGTAGCTAATGTGCTTAGCCGCCGATCAATGGGCAGCCTACGTGAAGTTCCTCCGGAAAAGAAAGAGATGATTCATGAGCTCCACCAGCTAGCTAATCTTAGAGTACGTTTAATTGATTCGGGTAATGCAGGAATTGGTATAAATGATCCCACAGTTTCGTCCCTGAATATGGAAGTGAAAGAGTAACAATATGAAGATCCTCAGTTGAGCCATTATAGAGACACATTTCATGAAAAATAGAAGTCTCCATTTGAAATTTCTATGGATGGAATTCTTAGATACCAAGGCAGGCTATGTGTTCCGAATGTCGCAGAATTGCGCCGTCGAATTCTAGAAGAAGCCCATTATTCTCGGTATTCTATTCACCCAGGTGCAACAAAGATGTATCACGATCTCAAATTGATATATTGGTGGGATGGCATGAAGAGAGAGATAGCAGAATTTGTAGCCCAATGTCCAAATTGCCAACAAGTGAAAATCGAACATCAAAAGCCAGGAGGATTATTGCAAGCAATGGAAATCCCTACTTGGAAATGGGAAGTGATCAACATGGATTTTATTGTGGGATTACCTCGTGTCATACCTCATTTTAACCGGGTTAAAGTAGAGTACAACATATTGGTGATTCCTTTTTTTGTTTGTTTTTAAGGAGTCGCCACCTAATTATTTATGATGAATTAGGACACCTAAAGTTTATTAAAGTCATGTTTAAAGTTAACTGTGCTTGAGGTCTGCGAAACTTAAGATTCTAGGTAAGGGTTCAATTAGTCTAAAGGGAAGGTATTAGGCATCCTTTAAGACCCATTAACAATGGTTAACCGACCGGACTTATAATTAATTAGGCTAAGTGTAAATATGATATTATAGAAAAAAGAAAGTAGCTTTGTAAGTATGACTAAAGTTATAGGTAGACAAGTAAGAATGCTATTTAAAATAGAACTCGTAGAAAATAATAATTTGTATAAAAGAGTGCTTTTAATGCTATTTCGAAATACGACTTATAAATATTGTTAAGGCTTTAAACGAAAGTATAATAGTGTTGTTTAAAATAATACTTGTAGAAAAACATAATAATTTGCGTAAAAGAAGATTCTATATGTTAAATGAGACTTAAAGATATTGCTAAGGCCTTAAATGAAAAATATAGTAATGTTATTCAAAAATAAGATTTGTAAAAAAACAGGATGATTTGCCTATGAATAATAGTCCTTTAAAGGATAATGTGACAAATGTGATCTTTAAGTAGGAATGATATTATATGAATATGATGGTATGAAAATGCCTGGACTTTATGTTCTTAAATATGATGAAAAGGCCATGAATTTCTTTCGATTTTTTATTACTCCTTATTTAACTAATTTCGGCTAAAAATATGTATAATTGAGTAAATCTTGAAAATGCTTGTAACATACAATTGGATTCATATTTTGTGTGTTAGTGATATTTTGAAATTCCTAAGGTGGTAATAATGAGAGATGATTCCTTTAACCCAAATGATATAGTCATGCTATTTTGAAAATCTATTACACAAATAAATGCTATAGATACTATAAATAGTTTTAAAAAATAGAAATGAATGTAATTTGTGGACTACCCATTACTAAACTAAAACCCTTAATGTCACTAAGGTTTATCTAAATTAACAAACAAAAATGTTAGTCATACAATACATATTAAATGCACACAAAAAACAAAAATAGAAGAGTAGATATAATGTAAATGGGCTCAGCCCATTTTCTTGGACTGTTGTGGTCTGTTGACTGTTGGGCTTCGGCCCAACAAATTCCTTCATATATTGCTGCAGATTAGCCGCTACTGTATGAGGGCTGACTCGAGAGAAGTTGTGTTGGGCCTTTGGCCCAACGCCGAAATGCGGAAGAAGATGACGAGTCGCTTGGACTCGTATGCGAGATACCATGCATAAAAAAAACAAAAGAAAAGAATTAGTACATGATTGACGAATAAAACTAAAACATACCTAACGTAAAACTTGAGAAGGAAAATGCACAAATGACCTTACAAACTGCATAGTTAGCCTATTATGAAGTAAGTTCAAATAGCAACCAATTTGTTCACAGAATCTTAAACAAAGAAAACAACTCACGGGATGGGCCTCCACAACCTTAAAATTTGCAAAGAGGAACCAGGAAAGAAAAAAAATAAAAGACAAGGCCATTTCTTCCAGTTTTCAGAGATGAAGAG
Organism: Lycium barbarum; assembly: GCF_019175385.1. Classification (NCBI taxonomy): domain Eukaryota; kingdom Viridiplantae; phylum Streptophyta; class Magnoliopsida; order Solanales; family Solanaceae; genus Lycium; species Lycium barbarum. Next base: position 2,689,081 of record NC_083348.1, on the reverse strand, counting down.
TCAAGCGATAAAGAATCCCGGCTAAATACCCAATAGTTTAAGACAAGAGAATGATATACTCGACTAGTGCAAGTATGCGTAGCATATACAGTCTCAGATGAACAACAAAAAAAAAAAAAAGATCCATTTAACATGTAAAATCATACACCTCATTTCCAGGTAAAACTAAGTTGATAATCTAGAAGAGACTACTTATTTTAGAAGGCATGGAAATGAAACAAAAAAAAAAAACAAAGCTGAAGGCTGCCTGATAGTAGAATTATATCACATAATGTCACACCCCGACCTCACTAGGGTGTGATGGGAACCCGACCCTTACTTAGGGCCGAGCGAACCCTCCGACTCTTGTTGCACATAAAACCACGTCATATTTCTTTTTCCTTTAAATCAAATAATAAATTACATAGCAAAACTTTTCTTTCAGAAATATTCTTTCTCGTGGCTTTCAAGCCGAACAATTCTGTAATCATACAAATTCATTACACACACAGACCGACGACCAATACCCACAACATTGTCTGCAAAGTCTCTCACAAGATCCCAAAAGCATAACATACAGAATCTGACTCGGCAGCACTCCGGAACAAATGGATCTTGCCATCTGCACTGGAACATCTTCCATCCATCCTCAACTCAACTGGGAGTACCTGCGCGGCATGAAACGCAGCCCCCGGAGAACAGGGGGTCAGTACGGAAATGTACCGAATATGTAAAGCGGAAATATAACAATATAAGCAAACCGAGCCAGAAGTATAGAAATACAACAGGTAGGATCGGACCCGAGTCCGAAACAGAAATACAGAGTGTGTGGGCAGGACCACAACATATATCATAAGCACGGGGTGTAGCCGTCTGAATCGTGATATGAAACAGAGGCACAGAGCTTAACTGACAGGATCATCGTGCGGATCGGGGCACAGAGTGCTACTGACATACCCGCAACCGAAGCTAGGGGTGCAGAACTATAGCCGACTGAATCATAGTCCGGCTCAGTCATACAGAAGTAACACCGACAGAATCATTCTCTGAATCAGCTGTCCAGAAGTGTAACAGGAAGAACCATGCATACAGAATCATAAACTTACACAAGTACAGATAGTAATGAGGGGCGCAGTAGACAGTGCAATGGAGTGTGCACGAATAACCAGGATGCCACAATGTCACCTCTGACGTGCAAGTCACACACAAGAGGTTCCGGCAGGCGAATACGGCAATTAGAATGCCAAAATGCTCTACTTTCTTTTGAAAATCATTTTTGTTTCATACATACAAAAGAATCAAACGCACACTTACCGCGGCCATAAGTCCAGCGGTCGCCATCACGCATACCGCGGCCAAGTACCCAGCGGTCATTATCACACATACCGCGGCCAGGGGTCCAGCGGTCACAATCACACATACCGCGGTCAAGTATCTAGCGGTCACAATCATACATACCGCGGTCAAGTATCAAGCGGTCACTATCACAAATTCGACATACCGCGGTCAAGGGTCCAGCGGTCTATGTCGGGCATAATCACAAGTGCGGCATGACGCGTTCAAGGGTTCAGCAGTCTATGCCACACGTCCGGCATGACGCGGTCAAGGGTCCAGCAATCAATGTCGGACACGCCGCGGTCGAGGGTCCAGCGGCCAATATCACATATGCGCATATTCACATAACCGGCCCGGGACTCGGTAAAACAGAAAATAACCATACAGGATACCAAATCACTACTTCCCAACCATAAATCACACGTGCCAGGATCATGCATCACACAAGATTCAGGTATGCCAAAATCGTATATCAGAAAATACAGAAGATAAGTAGTTTATCCAAATTATCAGGGTAAGATTTTCAAAACGTTTTAGATGTCAAAAATATTTTATAAGGCTCATAAAGGTGGTCATAGCACCTATCGTATGGTAAACAACATAATAACCAGGAGCTACCTGTGAGCTCCGGACAAGAATACATTGGTTAAAGCCATACAGAATATATCAAGGTTTCTGTCTCCACAATCGTTTCAATAAACATTAACTCAAACTCAGGACAGTAAAAATAACTCCCGTTTAGTAGTCGGGACAATAGCCATTAGTCCCTGGACTTATCACACCGAAGTGAGACAAACAAAACCATAGGAGGAGCGCCGGGGGTAACGGGCCCACCTCGGGTTAAGTCGGGGTGGCGGACATGAATCACGCCCATTAGACTCTACGGAATCATCCAGGAAAGTTTCGGAGTGATTGGATTACATTTGTGAAAGTTATGGAGGTTTAACCACTTTTTTCAATAAAAGCACCTTTTGGAGTTCAATTGAATTGAATGAATAGTACCAAGAAATCAATCTCGGTTTCCGATAAGCAGAATTGCCCCCGAGGCTCAAATCTCCACCTAGCACACCTAGGACATGCCAAAGAACAAAGGGGAAGGCTTTACATACCTCGATTGCGCTCGCTTGGCTTCAATTCCAATTTCGTCCAGAATCTACAAATGGTCATGTTTACCAATTGTCAATTTCAAGCTTTTCAAGAATCTAAGTTTAATCACATAATTGCCTACCGAAATTTCGGCAGCATTTCCCCTATATATATGACATCCCCGAGACTTAGCTCGGCTTAATATATCAACACAGCAACCCAACAACAACATCACTAACAACAACAAGCATTACAAAACACATAGTATGGCATAACTAGCCTTGTTTTCCAACAACTTCCACTCCAACAACTTCCACTTCAACTTCACAAACCCAAACTAGTATCAACATTTCCATATTCATCATTAATCAAGACCATTACAATGTGATTTGGAAGTATTTCATATCATTTCTATACAATATTCACATGATATACCAAATATACCAACTTTCCATCCAAGTCATAAAATCATACAAAACTTCTAATCTTTAATATACATATTCATAACATGTTTCTACCTTCCAACTTCATCAACAATCATCATCACTTACACCTCAATGACTTCCATTTCCATATTTACCTAACTATAACAAGGTTACATATTTCCCTACAATCAACTTAATAACAAGTCTTTCCATAACAACAAGAACCATTGTTCTTTCATTCACTTCACAACAACACAATTGACATACTAAACAACATTAATTCAATTCCATTTCAATTTTCAAATGCCACACGGCCAACATATAAATTTCCAACTTCAACCAAATTCATTCCACTTTCATTTCCAATATAATTTCCATCATAACCACAACTAGATTACAACATAAAATTCAATTCATATTGCCTATACATCAAGGCACACACACGGCCACACTTTCACATATATATATACCATGCAAACTTCCATATTTTCATGAATTCTACTCATTTCCATAAACTACAACATAAACCAATCTTCATAACATAATAACATGGAATGAATTCTTACCTTTTCTTCAAACTTCCACTTGCCAACATAAACACTTTGTTGCCTTAAAAATTATGCCATGTTGAAGAGCATCCTTGAGTGAGTAATATTGCTAGAAAATTATGATTTTTGGACCAAGATTCATGGACTTGGAAAATTTCTCTTTGCTCTTGAAGGGGGCCGAAACCCCCCTCTCATTCTCATGCTCTCTTTCTTTGTTTTGTTCTTGTTTTATCTTGAATCTTCTATGGATAATCATATATATTTTTGTCCTCCTTATTAATTTGTCACATGGAATAATTCCATGGACTTGGACCATTGACCATAGGGCCGGCCACCCTATTCAATTGGGCCTCATTTTCTTATTTGTTTTGAGCCCAATGACTTATAATTCTCGTTTTGTAATTCCCGAAACTAGTTTCCGAAATTCTGACTTTCGCCCTTGGCCTTCCTCCGAGTTTCCACGCCAATACTTTCCATGAACAACACACATACACACACATGTGTGAATTCAAACCAACATATAGCCTTGTTCCTTACAAATCCAAAATAATTTCGAATTTTCCCAAGCACGTGAAAGTGCGGGATATAACACATAAGTCTACCACTGCACAACTAGACACGACCAGGTATAGAGATCAATCAAAGCAGTGGCACAACAGCGCAATTTTAACGGAAGGATGAAAGGCAAGAGTAATCAAAATAAACAAACAACAAACCTTAATAGACAAACAACCACTATCTAACAGAACACCATTTTTTAGAAGCAAGAACATGACAACATGGTGATCAATCACATAGGTATCAGTAACTAGATTCGAAGAAATATGTTAAGTTCAGAAACTTGGACAGCCTTAGAGTCATGGCCTACTAATCCACAGATAAACCAGAACTTGTAGGCAAAATGATGGAAAGCAAGGAAAGACACAATGGGTTAAATCCATTTATTCCATCACAACGGAACAATGAATTTTGACACAGATTTCCCATTCACAAACTTATGGCTTCAACTTAAAAGAGTAAACATCATTCGTGTTCCACTTAATGGGCCTTCATAATTCCAAACAGATATGACCAAACTATGAATGCTACTGCTATATGCCACAGCTCTTAAATTAGCATCTAGAGGCAGCCTTAAACTGAACGTTCCTTTGTAATGACTTCAGTTCCATATGGACAACAGACGAGACTAATTAATTCGACACCCACTCACACAAAAAACATCTGTCCTCAACAGGAACATTCATATTTTTTGCAAATGGACACCTTTAACAAACACAGAGATGGGACACTGGATTCAAATACAAATGACTAGTTCATTGTGTCACTTTTTCATAGTTCATACGTATGCTCCACATTCCAAGTTAATAAACTTTCATGTCTAAACTCGAGAACAAATTTATCACACTGACACATAATCAAACCTAAACATCTTTTCCCAAACATTTACAATGCACATCCTAAAAAGAAAACATCAGACCCAATCAAGAGGGCTCGAATTTGCTTTGAACTAATGCGCAGAATCATGTCTCAGTTCAGCATATCGTGTAACACTACCTGTTGACAGAATCATCCACGCATGACTCATATGAACACGTGAACACTAATAAGCTGACATTGGGCCCAACCAGATTAAGACATAAGTATGCAGAACTGTTAACTACTGAACTGGAGACTAAACTAATATATGAATACACAAGTACTATCGACTATTATACTGCAATTAACTAAATGCAAATACACGCGAATGCTAACAAAAGACCAACCAAGACTAGATTAATTGACCACAGAACATACATAAAAGAACTAAACTGACTGAAACGACAGACATGTGGGAATACGTAAACACTTACCAAATTACCAAAAAAACTGAAATTAAATTAAATAAGGAAGGATTGTTTACCTTCTGTTGGTGCAATGAACTAGGTGTCGACGGCGTCGAATCTACTCTCTCTTTATGAACCGATTCGAAACGCGATTAAATTAACCAAAAGGTGGAAACAGAGTGGTGTTGGCTATTCTTTTTTTTTTTCAGAGTAGGCTATGGCTCGACGATAATCTCCAGTGAATCCCAAAAACCGAATCGAATTAGAACAAAGCTAAAAAAACCTAAAGTAGTAGTGGGGAAAGTAGGAAATGTTGAGTACGGTGAAGTGTTCTGTTCCCGATCGTTTTTGTTAGGTTTTTCTCCCCTCAAAAATCCGAAAATCCTTCAAAATACTCCCAATCCCCACTTTCTAAAACCATCCCCTCTTTCTCTAAAACGACTCTCAGTCTCTCCCAAACTGAAAATCCCCCCCCCCCCTCAATCATCCCAATTCCGATGCTTTTATAGGGCTGTGATTATGGTTTAAAAAAAGAGGAAAAGGAGCGTATGAGAGAGGCATGGGGGACAGCTGAGTGTGGAGGTGGCAGAGAACGTGGGGGACAGGGTAAGTGGAGGAGAGCATGGGATGGCAGAGAAGGAGAGGAGGAGAGAGGCTAGGGTTTTGAGAGAGAGGGAGGCGGAGAAGAGGAGAAAAAGAGAAAGGGGTAGGGTTGAAAGGTTAAGTGTAAATGAATAAGAAATGGTGGGCCGGGTCGGGTGAGTGTGGTTGGGCTGGACTGAAATTAAAATGGTAGTGGGCTGGTCCGTTTGGGCTGAAAATGTGGGTTGGATATTAAAAATGTGGATTGTTTATTTGGGTAGGGAAATCATATTGTGTTTGTATTTCGGGTCATTAATTCGGCTGAAAATTGTTGATCTTTCCTCCGCTATTAAATTATTTTTGGGATTCTAATTTAATAACTGGTATAATATATATTATGTAAAGACGATAAATAATTAATATGTAAAAATAAATATTTTGCAAAGTTTGTCTTTTAATTAATTTAACGAGTCCAAACCCCAAAAATGAAATGAAGACGAATCATCTAAAATTTGTGGTAAAGTAATACTTGTAATGTTGAAAATAAAAGTAGCGAAAATAATAGTAGTAAAAATAAAGTATTTAGCTCGTCAATAAATTTAGACGCCCGAGTGAATAAAATTAAATAAAGGAGGGACAAAATTGGATGTCAACACCTCGTTCTCGAGGCAAGTATGATTCCATATGGGTGATTATGGACAGATTAACAAAAGCAGCTCATTTTCTTCCAGTCAGAACTACATACTCAGCAGAGGATTATGCGAGGTTGTACCTCAAAGAAATTGTGCGACTCCATGGTATTCCAATATCCATTATCACAGATAGAGGAGTATAGTTTACAGTAAAGTTCTGGAGATCTTTCCAAGAAGGTCTAGGTACTCAAGTGAAGCTTAGCACGGCATTTCACCCACAGACCGATGGACAAGCCGAACGTACTATTCAGACTTTGGAAGATATGCTACGGGCATGCGTACTAGATTTTGGTGGTAGCTGGAATGACCACTTACCTCTGATTGAGTTTCCATATAACAATAGCTATCATTCCAGTATCCAAATGGCTCCGTATGAAGCTTTATATGGAAGGAGGTGAAGATCCCCAATTGGATGGTTTGAAACAGGAGAAGTGCAGCTAATAGGCCCTGAGTTGGTTCAGCAAGCGGTAGAAAAAGTCAAGGTGATCCGAGATCGATTGTTGACAACCCAAAGTCGCCAAAAATCTTATGCAGATAACCGCCGGCGAGACTTGGAATTTCAGGTTGATGACTGGGTATTTTTGAAGGTGTCGCCAATGAAAGGGGTGATGAGATTTGGCAAGAAAGGGAAGTTAAGTCTTCGACACATTGGACCTTATAAAATTACCCGTAAGGTGGGTCGTGTAGCCTACAAATTGGACTTGCCTTCAGAGCTTGAATCAGTCCATCCAGTCTTCCACGTCTCAATGCTCCGCAAGTGTGTTGGAGATCCTACGAGTATTGTCTCAATAGATGATGTTCAAGTGACAGAAAAGCTAGTGTACGAAGAAGTGCCCATTGCCATATTAAACAGGCAAGTACGAAGACTTCGAAATAAGGAAGTAGCTTCAGTCAAAGTCTTATGGAGAAACAACAACTGAGAAGAAATGACTTGGGAGGCAGAAGAGAAAATGAAATCCACATATCCGCACTTATTCCAACCCTCAGGAGAGATTCAAGATGAAACACTAACATTATGAGGTATGTATGCTTCCTTTTCATACTTTTGGTCGTGTGTGGCCAATTTACATTGCTATTGTGTTGTGGCCCTGTGAGGCAATATTATTATGGGTTGTTGTGACAGGATGGTAGTGCCATATTACAGGGAAAACTCTGGCGAAATTTTTGTAGAATTCCCGAGTGTTTAGCATTCGAGGACGAATGTTCCAAAAAGGGGGGAAGAATGTTACACCTTGAAAAATTTCTCGTTAACGTACAGTGAATAGGCATGCGAAGGGAACGAAGTATATGATGTGCTGATAAGTAAGAAATCGCATTTGATGAGTCTAATCGAGGTTCAAAGACATTTGACGTAGGGGGAGAAGGTTGCAAGGAAAGCAAGGGATGTGTTGCGTGTCGGGTAAGAATTATGAAATGACAAGTTAATAATGACTTAAAGATGTCTTGGAGAAGAGTGATAATGTCCCTTAGATTGGTATTGAGATGTTAATCAAGTGTCAAAAAGGTTCCATAAGGATTGGAGATCAAACGAGTCGATGAGAACGAGTTTCGGAGAACTGGGCATTATACGGCTAGACATACTGTCCGTATAAAACATACGGACCGTTTATCCAGCCGTATGTCTTGCCCAGAATAAGGGTCCTCATTGGACCAGACATACGGTCCGTATAAAATGTACGGACCGTATGTTGGTCCGTATGTTCTGGTCGGGACAGATTTCAAGTTAATATAAGGACCCCTCTCTCTCATTAATTCATTTCATTTCCACTCTCAACACTTCAAGAATTCTCTAGAACTCTCTCCATTATTCATCCACAAGAAACCAAGGGAAAACCATGATCAACTTCATCAAACCCACAAAATCAAGTGTATGAAACCTATTAAAACTTCATCTACATCAAGAAATCTCAAGGGAAGTGAGTTAGGATTTTGGCGCAAGAAGTGAAGTTCCACTCAAGCCTTATTCTTCCATTATCTAAGGTGATTTTTATAATCATTCCTTGTTGTTTAAGGTGTTGGAAGTTCAAAACACATGGATTGTAGAAAGATATAGAAAATTGGTCATAAATGTGGGAATAGTGACATTGTTGGGTAAAGGTTTGGATTGAGTCATGATTATCGATATGTTGTGATTGTAAATATGTTATGAATGACACTTAGAATGTGGTATAAGTATTATTTGTGATAAAATGCAATAATGAATTATGACCATGATTATGGAGAAATTGGAGTGAAATTGTGAAATGTGGGTAATGTAGATGAATGATGATTGTCACTTTTGATATTGTGAATGTTGTTATGGATGTTTAGGAGTTGATATATGATATGGGGAAAGGTTGTATAAACAAAGGAAATGCTGCCCAATTTTTTTTAGCTTTAGTAAGCGCGTTTAAGTAATCAATTAGCTAATGTTAATGCGAATTCTCTTGAAGGTAGAAACGTGGGCATTGAAGGAGAACAAGCAAGCTATAGATTAGTTAAATGAAAAAGGTATGTGAGGCTAGTCCTTTATTTCTATGGCATCAATCCGATGGCATGATTTCTCCTTCTTCTCCATGAATCCTCTATACCCCGGAAAGTGAAGAGTCTATGTTCATGAATAGCTACATGAGATAAGAGATACATTACGAGCCCAATAATGATGATGATGAGCTTAAGTCTAAGGATTCTAGAGTTCATGATATGATGTTCCTATATAGTTAATGATGTCGTTATTTTATACACTCACCTTATATACTATTTCCTTCAAGGTGAGGCAGAATACTTATAAATGCTCCATAATGGAATCGGGGGTTCACGACCTTATGTCACCCCGACATAGCCATAGTTGCCTTCAAGTTCTAATGCATGCTTTTAATGATAAATGTATAATAAAGCTAAGTCATGATATGTCTATGAGATGATCAATAATGTAAGTTTATAACGTGCCTATGCCACGTATGAAAATGTTGAGTTACGATGGGTATATGACGATATGATTCCACCGTGCCCAAGAGGCCAGACATGTCACTGCTAAGGCGGGATGCTTATGATCCCACCGTGCCTAAATGGCCGGACATGTCACCGTTAAGGCGGGATGCTTATGATTATCCCGCGCCTAGAAGGCCAGATATGATCACCACTAGTGGGCAGCATATGATGGTTTCCCGGACGCGGGTTAACAATTATGATAATGATGCGATGATATGCGCTATATGATACCTGTACTATGATTATATAAATATACGATATATGTATGAAATGTATTCACCTATAAAACTCATGCAGGTTATGTCTTCCTCCTACGGTTTATGATTCTTCTATTATGCTCATTTCATTCATGTCTTACATACTCAGTACAATGTTCGTACTGACGTCCATTTTCCTTGGACGTTGTGTTCATGCCCACAGGTAGACAGGGAGGTGAGCTTGATCCAGACTCGTAGGAGCTGTTAGCTGACTTGAGAGCACTCCATTGTTCCGAAGGTGCCTTTTATTATTCTTTTGTGTACATATGTATATTTTGGGTGCGACGGGGTCCTGTCCCGTCCCTATGTCTAGCACTCTAGTAGAGGCTCGTAGATACGTAGGTGTGGGTTATATGGTCTCACGATGTTGCTATTATATATATATATTATTTTGATAGCCGAAGGACTTATGTGTATAAAAAAATTAAGTATGTTTTCAAATGAAAAATGGTTGTCTTATGATTATGAGTATATGAATGGTAAAGAAGTGTAAAATGACTATGATGAGTAAGGAAATGAGTGGTGCTCGGTGGTTAGCCCCGGGTATCCGTCACGGCCCCTAGTCGGGTCGTGACAAGAGCTTCATCAATTTCAATATCTTCATGGTGCAACACATGGGAATGATCAATTTTGTACAATCTCAACATCATAATGTGAAACACTGGATGAACCATGGACATCTCAGCCGGTAATCTCAACTTGTAAGCTACCTTCCCAACCCTTTTTGTAATCTCGTAAGGACCAATATAGCAAGGACTAAGCTTTCCCTTTCTGCCAAAATGCATAACCCCCTTCATAGGTGACACTTTCAAGAAAACCTTGTCACCAACCGCAAAATCCAAGTCCCTATGCCTCATGTCAGTATAAGACTTTTGTCTACTTTGAGCGGTCTTCAGTCACTGCACAATAAGATTTACCTTCTCAATCGCCTCATGAACTGAATCAGGACCCAACAACTCTACTTTTGTTGGTTTAAACCAACCAATTGGAGACCGACAATGCCTCCTATAAAGAGCCTCATAATGAGCCATTTGAATACTCGCTTGGTAGATATTGTTGTAAGAGAATTCCACCAGAGGTAAATGTTCGTCCCAATTTCCTCCAAAATCTATAGCACAAGCTCATAGCATTATATTCTAAAGTTTGAATAGTTCTCTCCGCCTGCCCGTCAGTTTGAGGATGAAACGCATTGCTCAATTTCACTCTAGTTCCCAAACCTTCTGGAAATGTCTGCCAGAAATGAGCATTAAATTGCGAACCTCTGTAAGATATGATGGTTGCCGGAACACCGTGCAACCTAATAATCTCCTTCAAATATAACTTGGCATACTCCGCCGCGGCATATGACGTCTTCACAGGAAGAAAATGGGCAAACTTCGTGAGTCTATCCACAATCACCCAAATCGAATCATACTTGGCCCTTGTACGAGGTAAACCTGGAACAAAATCCATATTTGTCATCTCCCACTTCCATTAAGGAATCTCAATGTTTTGAGCCAAGCCACCAGGCCTTTGATGTTCAGCTTTCACCTGTTGACAGTTCAAACACTTAGCCACAAAGTTAGAAATATAAACCTTCATGCTCTTCCAACAATAGTGTTGTTTCAAATCCTTACACATCTTGGTGGATCCCGCATGAACCGAATACTTGGAACTATAAGCTTCCATCATTAGTTCTTGTCGAAGACCATCAACATCGGGAACACACAATCGTCCTTGCAACCGCAGAACACTATCGCCAGTCCCAACAGTAAATGAAGTGTACTCACCTTTTTCCACTCCATCTCTCAGCTTTGCCAGAAACTCATCATCATATTTCTTGGATTTAATCCTTTCCACAATGTCAGACCGCGATGGCGTGATTCCCACTAACTCTCCATCTTCAGTTTCATCAAGTCTGACCTAAAGACTAGCAAGTCTTTGAATTTCCTTCCCCATGGGCATGTCATGTGCACGGAAATAAGCCAACGTGCCCATAGATTTTTTCCTCAAAGCATCAGCAACCACATTAGCCTTACCAGGATGATGCAAAATATGCAAGTCATAATCTTTTAACTACTCCAACCACCTCCTCTGTCTGAGATTCAACTCTCGCTGCTTAAAGATATATTGCAAGCTTTTATGGTCAATAAAAAAATTGCAATGCTCATCATACAACTCTCACTGCTTAAAGATATATTGCAAGCTTTTATGGTCAATAAAAAAATTGCAATGCTCATCATACAAATAATGACGCCAAATTTTAAAAGCAAATACCACTGCAGCCAACTCTAAGTCAGAAGTCAGATAGTTCTTCTCATGCTACTTCAACTGTTGCGAAGCATAAGTAATTACCTTACCGTTCTGCATCAATACGCAACCCAAACCAATTCTAGAAGCATCACAATACACCACATATCTGTCATGACCCGGCTAGGGGACCGCGACGGGTACCCGGAGCTGACTACCGAGCACCACTCATTCTACTGCTTGCCTTACTCAATAAATACTCTTCTCGAATTTACGAACAGGATGTATGAAAATCATACTTTATCAAGAAACATAATTGCTTTATGTACAACTGCCATGTGGCTATCAAAATAACATATACATATAGTAATATCTTGTGGAATCGTCTAACCCACACTACGCATCTACGATCCTCTTCTGACATACTATACACTGGATGGAACAAGACTCCGCCATGCCCAAAATGACTATAATATATACATAAGTACACAAAAGGAAATCACAAGCACCTCCGGACAATGGAGTGCTCTCAACCGCTGACTGCTGCTAATGATCAGGATCTAGCTCGCCTCCTTGCCTACCTGTGGGCATGAACACAGCGTCCAAAGAAAAGGACGTCAGTACGAACATTGTATAGAGTATGAGAGGCATAAACAATGAAGAAAAGACAATAGCAATATAAGGAATATCAATATGAACATATGGAACTGAATCATAATCATAGGAAGGATGATGCATGCTATCTTACTCATACTCTTTATCATATCATATATGCGTATCATGCAAGCTGCCCGTCCGTGTTGGAACGGTGTGATAATCAATAATATAAGCCCGCGTCCAGGCCTCCCGCGTCCGGGGTACCATCTCATGCCGCCCACTAGTGGTGTCTGCCCATGCCCGAGGGGGTCATGGTGTATCCGTATCGCCGCCCGCCGAAGCGGTGTCTGCCCGGCCAATTAGGCACGGTGTGAATGCAACCATGACATGCTTAACATAAAATACTTATCCTCATATACTTTAAAGATATGCTTGTCTCATCATAATACATGCATATAACTCATAATTAACTTTACTCTATCGGGGTGACGTAAGGTCGTGATCCCCCGATTGTATTATGGAACAATTACTGATACTCTGCCTCACCTTGAAAGAACTAATATGTAAGGTGAGTGTAAACGATGAATAACATCATTATCATGCTAGCTTCATCATATCATGTCTTGCATATTATGTAGACATTATGACTTTAGACTTCTAGCTTTCCGGATCATAGGAACTCATGTAACAAGTAGGAATTCGAGTTATAAGATTCATGCCATTAGAAGGAAAGGACTAGCCTCACATACCTCGGTCACTTAGCTAGGCTATCGCTCACTTGCTCTTCTTCAATATCACGTCGCTACCTTCATAAGAGAATTCGGATTAACATTAGTAAACTATCTACAAGAACGCATCGCTAATTCTAGGAAAAGTTAGGCAGCGTCTCCTTTGCTCATACTACTTTTCTCATGTTCTATATCAACTCCCAATATTCATAATATTATTCACAATATCACAATCGACAATCGTCATTTACATGCATTTAGCGAAATCCACCATTTTCCTCCAATTCCCCCATATTTAACCTTATGACTCGTCTTTGCGTTTTCATGCATTTAATGCTTGTTTCATGATATAAACATCATTTATAACGTACTTGTACTCACAACACTTCAACATTCATAGATCAATTCCACTATCATTCATTTATATCACTACTCACTCAATAATGACCCATTTCTATGTTCTTCTACCTTTCAAGTGTCTAAGCTTTCCAACACTTCATACAACATGGAATAATCATGAAACTTACCTTGGTTGATGGTTGAACAATCCTTAAGTTGGAATACTTCACTTAGCTAAAACCCTAGTTCCACCTTCTTTGGAATTTCTTCACTTAGATGATCCTTTGTTGAGTTCTTGCACTTGATTCTATAAAATTTGTGTTGATGATCTAAGGTTTCCTTGAATTTTCTTGGTATTCTTGTGGAGGAACTATTTGGAAGGTTCTAGGAGTCTCTTGAATTGTATGGAAGAGAAAATGAGGTGAATTAAAGCTTAAGTCCCCTTTTAATGACTTAAAACTGATCTTTAATGAATTCTGGTCGGGATGAACAATGGTCGTAACCCACCATATACGGACCGTATTTTGATTTACGGTCCGTCCTCCACGGCCGTATTTAATCATCTAAGAAACAGAAAGTTTGGCTAAAGAACATGGTAGTTTACGACCTGGTTTACGGTCCGTAAACCAGTTTACGGGCCGTATACTGGGTCATATTTAACCACTCCAACACTTGACAGAACTTGAGATTTTTCTGGTCGAAGGAACACGATTGCACTATACGGTCCGTAAATCACTTTACAGGCCGTATAGTGCCATTTACGACCACTGGGCTAAAAAATTTCCGCGACTTTCTTATTTCCAAAAATTCATATTCAGCCATTTCCGACTTAGTAAAACATCATACACTCAAGCTATTCCTCGTTCTACTCGTCACTCAAGTACGGAAAAGTTCCCGAGGTGTAACATTCTTCCCCCCTTTTGGAACATTCGTCCTCGAATGTTCGACACTCGGGGATTCTAGAAAAATTTCGCCAGAGTTTCCTTTGTACTGTGGACACTACCTTCCTGCCACAATAACCCGCAACATTCTTGCCTCACACGGATATATCACCATATCACTACATCTATGGCCACACACGACCAAAACATAAAAACTAAAACATACATACCTTATATCGTCGACGTCTCATCTTGAATCTCTTCTGGGGGTTGGAATAAATAGGGGTACATAGATTTCATCTTCTCCTTTGCTTCCCAAGTCATTTCTTCTCGATTATTGTTCCGCCATAGAACTTTGACTGAAGCAACCTCTTTATTCCGAAGCCTTCGTACTTGTCTATCCAATATAGCAATGGGTACTTCTTCGTATGTCAACTTCTCTGTTACTTGCACATCATCAATCGGAACTACCCTTGTTGGGTCTCCAATACATTTGCGGAGCATCGACACATGAAATACCGGATGGACAGCTCCAAGTTCTGAGGGTAGGTCCAATTCATACGCTACCTGTCCTACCTTACGGACAATTTTATAAGGTCCGATGTATCTTGGGCTTAACTTTCCTTTCTTGCCAAACCTCATCACCCCTTTCATCGGCGATACCTTCAGAAATACCCAGTCATTTACCTGGAATTCTAGATCCCGCCGGCGGTTGTCTGCATAAGACTTTTTGCGACTCTAAGCTGTTAGCAGCCGGTCTCGAATCACTTTAACTTTTTCAATCGCTTGCTGGACCAAGTCGGGGCCTATCAATTACACTTCTCCGGTTTCAAACCATCCAATCGGAGATCTACATTTTCTTCCATATAATGCTTCATACGGGGCCATTAGAATACCGGAATGATAGCTGTTGTTGTACGCAAATTCGATGAGGGGTAAATGCTCGTCCCAACTACCACCAAAATCCATTACACATGCTCGTAGCATATCTTCCAGGGTCTGAATAGTGCGCTCGGCTTGCCCGTCAGTCTGTGGGTGAAATGTCGTGCTGAACTTGACTTGAGTACCTAGACCCTCCTGAAACGACTTCCAAAACTTGGCTGTGAACTGTGCCCCTCTATCTGTAATGATGGCTAAAGGAATTCCATGAAGTCGTACGATCTCTTTGAGATATAACCGGGCATAATCTTCCGCCGAATACGTGGTCCTGACTGGAAAGAAATGAGCTGCTTTCGTGAGCCTGTCCACGATCACCCATGTAGAGTCATAGTTGCTTCGGGAGCGGGGTAATCCCACAATAAAATCCATATTAATCTCTTCCCATTTCCAGGTAGGAATTTCCATGGCTTGCAATAAACCCCCTAGCTTCTGATGTTCTGCTTTCACCTGTTGGCAATTCGGGCATTGTGCTACAAAATCTGCTATGTCTCGTTTCATGCCATCCCACCAATATAGTAACTTGAGATCACGATACATTTTGGTTGTGCCTGGATGTATGGAATATCGAGAATGGTGTGCCTCCTCCAAAATTCACTGGCGCAAATTTGCCACGCCCGGCACACATAGCCTGCCCTGATGTCTAAGAACCCCGTCTATGGAAACTTCAAATGGAGACTTCTCTTTTATACCGGATACATCCCTGTGATGACACATTTGTGGATCTTCATACTGACGTGCTTTTATCTCCGCATTCAAGGGCGAGACCGTAGGATTATTGACACTGATTCCTGCCTTACCCAAATCACTTATACGCACTCCAAGATTTGCTAATCGATAGAGCTCACGAACCATCTCCTTCTTCTCGGGAGGGACTTCACTTAAACTGCCCATTGATCGACGGCTAAGCGCGTCGGCTACCACATTCGCCTTTCCAGGGTGGTACAAGATATTCACATCATAATCTTTCTGCAGTTCTAACCACCGCCTCTGTCGCAGGTTCAACTCCTTCTGCTTGAAAATATGCTGGAGACTCTTATGATCTGTATAGATATCAATATGTACGCCATACAAATAATGCCTCCATATCTTTAAAGCATGAATAACCGCGGCCAATTCGAGATCATGAGTTGGATAGTTCTGTTCATGTTTCCGCAATTGTCTCGAGGCATATGCAATAACCTTGCCATGCTGCATTAATACGCAGCCCAGTCCTACACCGGAAGCGTCAGAATAAACAACATAGCCATCCGGCCTTTCTGGGAGTGTTAGCACTGGAGCTGAGGTCAATATGTCCTTTAGCTCTTGGAAACTACGCTCACAGGCGTCATTCCATTGGAATTTTGCCGACTTCTGGGTTAGCTTCGTTAATGGGGCTGAAATAGATGAAAAGCCCTCTACGAATCTCCGGTAATAACCTGCCAAGCCCAGAAAACTGCGAACTTCTGTGGGTGTCGTAGGCCTTGGCCAAGTTTTCACCGCTTCTATTTTCTGAGTGTCGACTCGAATGCCATCATCTGAAATAACGTGGCCTAGAAATGCCACTGAATTTAACCAGAACTCGCACTTTGAAAACTTCGCATATAACTCTCGGGCTCGGAGAACGCCAAGAACAATTCTTAGGTGATCTGCATGTTCTGATTCTGTGCGAGAATATACCAGAATATCGTCGATGAACACTATTAAAAAGTGATCCAAAAATGGCCTGAACACATTATTCATTAAATTCATGAACACTGCTGGGGAATTTGTTAATCCAAACGACATCACTCTGAACTCATAGTGACCATATCTCGTTCTGAAAGCAGTCTTGGGAATATCTGCTTCCCTGATGATAACCCGATCGCAAATCTATCTTGGAGAACCACTTGGCGCCCTGTAGTTGATCAAACAAGTCGTCGATTCTGGGAAGAGGGTATCTATTCTTCACTGTCACCTTATTCAACTGCCTGTAGTCAATACACATTCGTAGTGATCCGTCTTTCTTTTTCATAAACAAGACCGGTGCTCCCCACGGTGATGAACTAGGTCTTATAAACCCCTTCTCGAGTAAATCCTTCAACTGTACCTTTAATTCCTTCAACTCTGCTGGAGCCATTCGATACGGAGGAATGGAAATAGGTTCGGTGTCTGGTAATACATCAATAGCAAAGTCGATTTCCCTTTCTGGAGGAAGACCTGGTAGCTCGTCTGGAAATACATCAGGGAACTCATTCACCACCGAAACTGACTGGAAAGCTGGCGGCTTGGCCTCAATATCATGAACTCGAACTAAATGGTAAATATAACCCTTGGCTATCATTTTCCTCGCCTTGAGGTAGGAAATAAACCTACCCTTTGGGGATGCGGTATTACCCTTCCATTCAAGTATGGTCTCTCCCGGAAACTGAAATCGAACCACCTTGGTCCTGCAATCGACGTTAGCATAACAAGAGGCCAACCAATCCATGCCCATAATTACATCGAAATCAACCATTTCCAACTCAATTAAATTGGCACTAGTCTGGCGGTCACATATTATAACGATACAATCATTGTATACTTGTTTTGCTATCCCGGGCTCACCAACCGGAGTAAGTACCTCAAAGGGCTTAATTAACTCGGGTCTCACCCCAATACGACCAGCAACATACGGGGTAATATAAGAGAAAGTAGAGCCTGGATCAATCAGAGCATACACGTCACAGGAAAATATAGTCAAGATACCTGTAACAACATCTGGGGAGGATTCAATATCCTGTCGCCCGGCCAAAGCATACATGCGGGGCTGAACAGCACCTGAAGTAGATACTCCCCCTCTACCTCTGCCCCTACCTGCTGTAGCCTGAGAAGTCTGCGCTGTCGGGCGTACTGAGGAAGACCCAACTGCTGATCCCATAGGCTGAGTTCCAACTCTACCTCTAGCGGAGGGGCAATCTCTCATCATATGACCAACCTGCCCGCAGGCATAGCAAGCATCTGAACCCTGATGACACTGCCCGGAATGTAACTTACCGCATTGACTGCACCGCGGTACTGGAGGTCTCCGCTGACTGAAGTCTCCCCTAAACTGGGATTCTGGGGCCCTCGAACTCTGACCTTGTCCTTGCTGAAAAGAACGATCAACCCTCCTATCTGAAAATCTGGGAGGGGCACTAGTCGCTGACTGACCTGAGTGCCTAGAATACATCTGTCTCGACCCCCCTCTATATTCACTGCTTGCTCCCATCGATCTGCCCCTTTTTCCTTGTCTCCTGTCACTGTCATGGTCACCTCTCTGTAATCGTCGTCGTTCCTCAAGATTCTATGCATGAGCCTGTATCCGGGAAATATCCATCCCATCTTGCAAAGAAGCTGTCAAACACTCTCTAAACAAATGTGGTCCCAAACCACTCACGAATCTGTGTACACGATCGCCCATATCGGCTACTATACTTGGAGCATACCTGGCCAAGGAGTTGAATTGCATACTATACTCTCGGGCGCTCATGTTCCCTTGTTGCAAGTTCAAGAACCTATCCGCTCTAGCTTGACGAGTTTCAGGCGGCAAGTAATGACGAATAAAGGCATCCACGAATTCCTGCCACACCGGAGGGGATGCATTTTCTCCCCTTGATGCCATCCAATTATTGTACCATAGCACCGCCACATCGCGAAGTCTATAAGAAGCCAACTCCACGGATTCAGTCTCGGAAGCATGAATAATCTGTAGAGTCCTCAACATCTCATCAATGAAATTTTGCGGGTCTTCATCCGGCTTAGATCCAAAGAACTCCGGGGGATTTAGAGTCATGAAATCACGGGCTCTTGTACTAGAAGAACGATCACTTGGGCCCGCACTCTGTCGCTGTGCCTGGGAGGCAACCAGTTGTGTCAATAAATGTATGGCCTCATACACTTGTTGACCCGATGCAACTGGTGGAGGGATCGGAGCCGAGGCTCCTCCTTGCCCCTCTACATTAGGCGCGGCCTCATTTTGGGATTCGCCTTCCTCTACATTCGCCAGAGGCTCTCTTTCTGCCCGTTTTTTCGTTGTAGCTTTGCCCTTCTGGGCAGCCGTAGCATTCCCCTTTGGCGGCATTCTGAAATCATAACGCACTTTTAGAAGATAGTAAAATCCTACACATGGCTCTATCGCACGATCTATGAAAGGAAAGATGGTCATTTTCCTAAATGCCCTGTAGCCTTCTGTTTATTGATGTGGCGCGCAACACACCATAAACAAGACTCTACTAGACACGGCTCGTAGACACTTCCTAGGACTGAACTGCTCTGATACCACTTTTGTCACGACCCGGCTAGGGGCCGCGACGGGAACCCGGAGCTGACTACCGAGCACCACTCATTCTACTGCTTGCCTTACTCAATAAATACTCTTCTCGAATTTACGAACAGGATGTATGAAAATCATACTTTATCAAGAAACATAATTGCTTTATGTACAACTGCCATGTGGCTATCAAAATAACATATACATATAGTAATATCTTGTGGAATCATCTAACCCACACTACGCATCTACGAGCCTCTACTGACATACTATACACTGGACGGAACAAGACTCCGCCATGCCCAAAATAACTATAATATATACGTAAGTACACAAAAGGAAATCACAAGCACCTCCGGACAATGGAGTGCTCTCAACCGCTGACTGCTGCTAATGATCAGGATCTAGCTCGCCTCCTTGCCTACCTGTGGGCATGAACGCAGCGTCCAAAGAAAAGGACGTCAGTACGAACATTGTACTGAGTATGAGAGGCATAAACAATGAAGAAAAGACAATAGCAATATAAGGAACATCAATATGAACATATGGAACTGAATCATAATCATAGGAAGGATGATGCATGCTGTCTTACTCATACTCTTTATCATATCATATATGCGTATCACGCAAGCTGCCCGTCCGTGTTGGAACGGTGTGATAATCAATAATATAAGCCTCACAGCTTCAAAATCCTGGGCATCTATTGCCCTCAATGCCTTCAAGGTCTCATCTCAAAAAGGTTGGGGGTCATCCACCTCTCGTGACCTGAAGAACTCTGGTGACTTCAAGTAGAGGAATTGCTTAAGTCTGCCTCCACCATGAGGTCCCACACCTCCATGCTGTTGCTGAGCTGCAACCAATGCAATCAATATTTGAATAGTCGTTTGCATAGTACCAATCTCCGACACCCACAACAGGAACAACAGAAGAAGGCGGTGCTAGAGGTGGTGCTTGATTTCCAGCATCATTTCCATTACCACCATTCGCGCCCCCAGGATTTCGGTTAGCTCTCACGGGTTGTGATCGGTTACCGCTTTTGGATCGCGTCAGAGCCATTTCTGTAATAGACACGAATTAACGAACGCATTAGAATGATCCTAAAAGGATTTTGAGCCCCACAGCACAATCTAGAATCAAGAAGAATAAGAAACACCTATAAATATCCTGGGAGTTTCTCGATCATGCAGGTGACCAGGCTGCACAAGGAAATCCTCACTAGACAGAACTCCACAGACATCGACAACAATCCCATGACGTATTTAAACCCTGGCTTTGATACCAAGCTTGTCACACCCCAAACCCCACCCTAGACATGACTGGCATCCGACGTCATGAACAACATCGGAAGAACCTAAAAGATGCAATAATAATACTTGAACCCACCAGGTTCAATATTCGCCCCCAACAATTTATAAAATAAATGTAAACAAATCACGAATATACGAATTAAATCAGCGAAAGTATTTATTAATCAAATACTTAGTCAAACGTAATAACGTGCCCGAGAGTTAATCAATAACTCAATAACTACCCAGAAGAATATATACTATGGAGCTTCTAAGATAAAGGACTAATAGTCTGACTCATCGGGACGCAGCCCGAAAACTAATATAATGAATGAATAAATAAATAAATAAGCTGTCCCAAGAATGAATGTGTGGGCTCACCAAATCAGCAGCTATAGCAAGTCCTTCCTAAATGCCTGGAGTATCAAGAACCCGCTCATTTCCGTTACCTAAAATACCATAAAAAACAACAATGGTATGCCTGAGTACTTCGTACTCAGTGAATGCCTCGGGGACAATAAGTAATAAGAAAATAGAGTACATAATACATAAAGAAATCAGTCTTAAAAGTCATGTGAAAGCAATGTAAGAACAGTTATTCAGTTTGTGTATCTCAATAAGAATTATCAAAACCGATTACAAGGCCTCTTGTCAAGGTACAACTTCAAATATGCCTTTCAATTGATCATAATTAACAACAACAATTCCATGAGAAAATACTAATATCATACATGCCAATACAGGCCCAAGAATCAAGCACATCGAAGGGGTGACCATAGAGGTTCCCTTGTCACAGCGCATCACACCTGAATATGAAATTCAATCGTGGTTATCCTTCCTCCCGAATAGCTAGGCATAATAACACCCCAGGTAGCGAATCCGGAAGTGGCATCTCTTCCTCCCGAATGGCTAGGCATTATCATACTAGGATCCATAGTGGCCCTTCCTCCCAAGTAGCTTGGCCAAACACAACAACAAAGTTCATAGCATACAAGCTGATTAACAATTTGTCTCAAAGTATGTCACACCATCAATTAACATTAAAGTTCATTATGCCATATCGTAAAGATAAATCATTTCAATGAATGTCTTGAAAATGTTTACACTTCTTTAACTAAGATTTCAATGTCATAATTTCTCATGAAAACCTCATTACCAACCATTAACCATTATTATTGATCATCTTTTGTAGAGGAAAAATAACTAGGGTTACGTATACATGTATAGGGTATAGTACATTAAAGGTTTAATGTGGGCTTTCCCCCTCACATACACCAACCATAAAAACATGAATTAGGGTTTCAAAATATGAGAAGTTCACCTTTTTATTCAATAAAGAACCCTTGAGAAGAAGAAATCCATCCATAATAAGGATTTTGAAAGAGAGACATACCTTAATATGTTAAACAAAGTTTGAAAATTCACTTTTCTGGTGAAGAACACCCAAACCCTAGCCTGACTCACTTTAGGAAGAATTATGTTGCAAACCTTAGATTTTAGTCACAAGAATCATGGGTTTGATGTTAGGATTGATAATGAATGATTAAGATGTTCTTACCTTAGTGTTGGAGCCCTAGAGAGAGATTTTCGTCCTTAGAGTTTTTGAGAGTGAAAAGAATGGAAGAAAACTAAAATTTTGTAACTTATATAATTTCAGCTCGTCAGGGACATTGTACGGTACAAACGACGGAGCGTTAAACAGATCGACGGAGTGTCATTCTGCTCCGTCCAATGATCTTTGTGCTAGGTCAATTCTACGGTACACATGACGGAGCGTCGAATAGCTCTACGGAGCGTCGATCTTCTCCGCCAAAGTCATGAAATTTCCAGTGAGCAACTTTCTCTTCCTTACTTTCTATGGTGCATAGGACGGAGTGTCGAACAGATCGACAGTACAAAGGATGACCGTCAAACCTCCTTTTCGCGAAACTGCAGTGAATTTTCATTTTGACCATCTCCTCTTGGGCCTTTAGCCTAAAGGCATGCACGTAAACCAACATATAAGGTTCCAAAGGACTCATACAATGCTTTCACACTCTATACGGATTTACGGGATGTTACATCACTGATGAAGCAGTCTAAGGGTCGAGTCTGTCTCCCTGTCCACCTGCGGGCATGAATGCAGCGTCCATAAACAAACAATACGAACAATGTACAGAGTATGTAAGGCATAAGTAGTAACATGAGGATAACATAAGATAGAAGAACCATTTATATCTCTGGAGACGTTCTTCATACTTAATTACCCTTTTTCTAAAGAAAACCTTCCATACATATACATATACACATAGTGATACCATACCCGACCATGTAGGTTCGGTGTCATCCGTATCCGTACCCAACTGATCAGTGGTGTGAGCATAATAAATATCATACCCGGCCATATAGGCGCGGTGTCACATCACAGCTTCATATATATTTATATATATATATACATATGAATACATAAATAAGAGAAACATGAGCGTGTGTGTATATATATATATATATATATATATATATATATATATATATATATATATATATATATATATATATATATATATATATATATAGATATATAGATATATATAGATATAGGAATAGGAATACATAAATAAGAGAAACATCCTCATCAACATCGTCACTATATCTTTCCCTAGAGGGTCAACTGTCATAAACAAGATTAACGACGATAAACGAGATCAACAAAATCATGAGAACTTTGAGAATCATGAGCTCCTAGCGTCTCTAGAATTAGGACATTTTTGATATCCTAAATTGATTCAGAATAGGGAAATCATGCCTTTAGAAAGAAGGGTTAGCCTTACATATCTTTTCGTCTTCTTAACTACGTAGCGTTCGCCTCCAAAGTCCAGAAAATCTACATTCAAGAGGATTCATACCAAGGTTAGGTCTCAAAGACACTCTTAAATTCAAATTAGTATAATTTGTGAGCTAGCGAAAATTGGGCAGCATTTCCCCTATTTCATCTACTTCTACCAAATTCCCAAACAACTCCCAATCAACAATGACATTAGCTATAATACCATAATTAAGATACTTCATTCAAGTTATGCTCCATTCAATCCCCAAAACTTCCTTTAATAATCACTCATAACTATAATTTCAACACAACCCTATACACACTTATATACAACACTTCCTCATCTTCATTATTACCACCCACAACAAGATTATACTCTTAACATGCCAAAAATTATAACTCAAGTTAATATATAGCTCAAAATACCCTCAAATTCATACTTGAACTCTCTTTTCATTTTTCTTCCTTCAACCAAATTGTATAACAATAGAACAACCTTAACTATATGCAATAGATGGAAAAACTTACCTTAATCACACAAGAACAAGCCTTGGATCAACTTACTCTACTAGAGTGAAACCTCCAACATCAACACCAAAGGAAATCTTGAGCTTCACAAACCCTAGTAAGCTTGTTAGCACTTGAATCTCTTGATCCTCTTTGGTTTGGCATGGATTAGTACATAAACTTAGTGAGAGAGTTTTGGAGAGCTCTAGGATTTGAATTGGCGAAATAATGAACCCCAATGGGGAAAAACGAAATTTATAAAGTTTCACTTAAAATCTTGTCGGCAACTTTGACGGCCATTTCTCTGTGACCATTTCGCGGTGGTGGCTACACCATTTTCCGAGTCTTCAACCGTCCTATGGTCCGTCAAATGGACCGTCAAAATGCCCTTCCACTAACTTACTCTCTTTGATTCGTTTTAACCTCTAATCCTTCCAATCCTTATGGAACTTTCTTGGCACTTGTGTAAAACATCATAAACTATCTAAGGGTCTCTATAGCTCCCCTTTAAGTTATTACTAAACAATGTATAACTCAAATGATGCAAAATCTTCCCAAGCACGACTCAAATTCCAATTCCTTCGATGAACTTACTCCCACCGATTCATATGACTCCAAAACCTTAAGGTACGCACTTAAAGTTATCAAATACCCTCCTTAACCTTATAAGGAATTCATGTCCACTTTAGGTTTGTGTTAGTCTACTCCTAATGAAAACGACTCGAAATTTTCAAGATGTAACAGATAACCTCGGGCTATCCCCACTTTTAGCCGTTCCACTGGCATCACTTCTAAATAGAAAACCTCAGCTGCTCGGACCGCGACTAGCTCGTCTGTCATTCCTGCTCAAATGGTGATTGGGACCCTTTTTTTCTCTATCCGACCTAAAGTTGGATTTCTCCGGTTGAACATAAGGTTGGTATCTATCCTTTGACGGCCTTGTCTCCGGTTCGAACGTCCTTCTTGACCTTTCAGAATTCTTACTTCCGCCTATCGGACCTGGGGGAAGCTCAAGTTGATCATCCTCTAACCAATTTTGTATTCCTACCTATTATGGACATCGTCCCAAGTAACTGCCTCGTATTCCAACAATTTTTCCTTCAGCTTAAACGAGGCAATGGAGCTTCAGGGGTTGAGACTCTTGGTAAAGGCTTGAGCGGCCCATTCTTTGGGGACTGGGGGAAGTTCCATTCGCTCCTTTTGGAATCGATTCACGAATTCTTGGAGTAACTCGTTATCTCTTTGGGTGATTCTGAAGATGTCAGCTTTCCTTGCCTGCACCTTCTTGGCTCCGGCATGGGCTTTCATAAATCATATGCGAGCATCTCAAAAGATGTGATAGAATGCTCGGGCAGATGGTCGTACCAGGTCAGTTCTCCCTTAGACAATGTTTCACCGAGCGTTTTTAGTAGCATTTATTCAATTTCATCTTCTTCGGCATCGTTGCCTTTTATCGCACAAGTATATGAAATCACATGTTCCTGTAGGTCTGTCGTTCTATCATACTTTGAAATATCGGGCATTTTGAACCTCTTTGAGATTAGCTTTGGGGCCGCACTCAGAGGAAAAGGCCTTTGAATATATCTCTTTGAGTCCGGTCCTTTCAAGATTGGAAAGGCCCCCGGGATCTGGTCCACTCGAGAGTTGTATGTTTCCACCTTATTCTAATTAGATTCAATCCATTTATCCAATGCTTCAAGCATTTTCAGGACCTCGGCAAATGCACCGGACCCCGACCCGTTATCACTATTAGCGACCCGATCTTCCTCTCGGCTTGGCTCGGTAGCCCGACTCGGCCTTGCTGATACTGCTCTGCTGTCTTTCTTTTGGAGCTGAGCTATAGCCACCTGTTTTTCCTGCAACATTTCAAATATCAAACGTAAGTTAATTTCCTCTGCGGCCCAGGGCAAAGTTGCTGAGTTATTGTTATTTAAAGGATTTGTGGCCGGAATGCCGCCAATATTTTGGTTGATAGTATTCTGGTTGATGCCCTCGGTGGAGTTGACAGTATTTAGATTGACTAGATCAGCGAGGGGAGCGTTGTGTTTTGGCAACCCGTTGTTGTCATTTTCACTGTGATGACTCAGTTCGTTGCTATTCACGTGCCCCGATTGACCGCTGCTTGTCATCTCGAAATTATCTGAAATCACAAGCTTTCAATGAACAAAGTGAAGAATAGAGTAAATTAATCACCACTATTATCCTCGGCCCCACGGTGGGCACCAAATTATTTTCCGTTAAAACGGTAACAATTAAATCTATACGTGGTTTGTAGGATATGTGGCTAGATTAGTAATTTACGTATAATAATAGTATGCAATAATAAACTATATATTGATGAATAAGAAAGAGAACAACTTAAGAAACCGAAACATAGATTCTAAGAATTTGGTGTGGTCTTTGAAATAGCTGCTCTATCCCGAGTCAATCAGTAAGAAAGCTCTTATCTCTACTTCTCAGATTACAAGTATGAATATGAATAGAGGACTAGCCCTAAAATGAAGGAGGTACACTCCTATTTATAGTAAAATAGATGGGCCTTAGTACAACCTAAAAAGGCCTTTTAAGAAAACCCTAAAATGGATAAGACGGCTCCCCGTACGGATGGTAGAGATTCCATGCGGATGTCAGCGCAAATCATAGGGCGGTTAGGCAACGTGTGACTTGGCTCGTAACGGATACTTCGAACTGTGTAGAGCTTCTTCCCCTCAGGCTCGGGCTCTCCATGCTTATCGACATACCCTCTGTTTCTGACATTTAATTTGAATAACTCACAACTTCTTGATCCTCGTCCCCTTTGATCTTACCCCAAGCTAATGATCTCGTTCTTCTTTGACCTTGTATCGGACAACCGCGATATTTACTTCATTTTTCACCATATACGAATTACCTCGATTTTTGCCGTGTACAGATTCGGTTTTTATCGTATACAACAAGATTATGCAAATTATATTTAATTCCTATTGTTGTAAATTATATTTAATTCCTATTGTTGTTTGCTCTTAGTTGGCTAAATGAAAGCAATCATCTTCGAAGTACTATTGCGTTGTTATTGTGGTTGACGTTTTGCGGGAAATTCTGTTAATTAGATCCTCTATCTATATAAAGATTATATCATTTACTCTTTAAATCAAACACTCCCTCTATATATAAAAAAAATATAAATACAAATGTAAATGCACATTAAATAAATACCACCATCACTATAATCTTTAATCAAACATCAAATTCTAGAAATATTTTCGAATGCTACAACAATTGCACTCGAAATATAAATTATTAAGTAAGTACATATTTATATAATATCTTAAAATTTTATACTTATTGATATAGGCACACGCGCAAAACGAGTACATTAAAACTAGTTATTACAGTAATAGAAAACAGGTAGGTGCTATGCCTAGTTGCATATTCGTTTAAAAAAAGAAGTTCGAGGAAGAAAAGCAGAAAATAAAGCTTCTACAATTTTTATTTTTATTTTTTTTTGTGATTTCTTCTTTTTGGTGCTTTTTGTTTTTTCCCCACCCATTTTGGTGCTTAAAAAGGAATAGTACTTGTATTGTTATGCCACACGCACATAAAAAATTGGCATTTTGGACCAACTTTATAGTGGTTAATGTGGGTAGGAGTACTCTGTTACTTTTGTAAATATAACAATAACCTTAGCGAGTTCCTTAAACCTCGGGAAAAATTTGCTTGACTGAAGTTTGCTGAGAGGCATTAATAGGTGTTTTAGAGGCCTCCACAAGCTTTGGGTGTAACGAAATGAATGGTGACTATCATTTAGTATCACAATCATATTTGAGCCCAAATACCTGGCATTGCAAATTGCCTCATAAATTTATAGCATGTTTGGTCAAGCTTTTAAAAATAGCTTATTTTCAAAAGTACTTTTCAAAAAGTACTTTTGACTAAAAACAGTTTATGTTTGGCCAATTAATTTAAAAAGTACTTTTGAGCAGCAATTAGTGTTTGGCCAAGCTTTTAAAAAGTGTTTCTATGTGTATTTTTCTCAAAAGTATTTTTCAAAAAAGTGCTTCTGGGCAAAAGCTATTATTTTTAGCTTCTGAAAAACTGCTTCTGCTACTCCCCAAAAATACTTATTTTCTCCCAAAAGCTTAACCAAACACCTCGCTTTTTTTAAAATAAGCACTTATTGAAAAAATAAGTACTTTTGGGGGAAAAATAAACTTGGCCAAACAGGCTATTAGTTAGCTGGCCGTAGTTGTTGCATTATTGATCACTGCGATTATACTATCCCGCTTCCCTTTAAAATCTTGGGCAACGCCCCCCCCCCCCCCCCCCCCCCTTCCTATTGAAGGTGACGCTCCAATCTAAGTATATTACTCCCACCGAATCAAAAAAAGTGTTCATTTAGCCTTTCTTTCTTGAGTAAAAAAAAGTGTCAACTTATTAAATCAAGAAATAAATAACCTTATCGTTTCAGATTTGGCCCTATTAAGTGTTATGTGATCAAATCTCAATGTTTATTTAATTAGGGGTAGTTTAGTCAATTTATAAAAAAACAATTCTTAGAGTGAGTAGTTTCTTAAGGGGTGTGTGAATGGCTAAGTGAACCCGTTTTTTGATTCAGAGGGAGTACATGATTGATGCTCATGAAAATCTTACAAATCAAGATTCGAAAAGCATTTTAATTTCTTGATGGATTCAGCCGGCATCTTTTTTATCAGGGTTTAATTTTTTTAATATAGGAAATGAGTTAAGTAGGTTGGTTGGGGATTTTTAATAAGTGGGTTTGTTTTAATTTTATTCTTGTATTAGGAAATTTGCCCGCGCGATTAAAAAATCTCATTAAATTTATAAAAATTATTTTCCTAATATTCAAATACTCCTACTAAAAATAAAAAATAAAAAAAGCTTAAAAATTTGAGAATACTCGTAACGTATAAAATATATGAGAGGACCATTAAGTGGAAGGAAACAGATTTATACAGATCTTGTACCTGGACTGTTGGAAACATACACCAGAGATGCAGACAAGATTCAAGATTTTGTTTGTAGTATTGACTCTAGGATCATGGGAAATGAGGTACTACAGATATACTACAGGTCAGGCATGATCCATATATTGTCAAATTCTCAAGTAGTGGTATTAGCACTCTGTGCTCATTCTACTGAGAAAATGATCATATCTGGAAAGTGGTTTGACTGGTGGTTTGATACTCAAAGATGGATAGGGAAACTGGTTCAAAGGTGCACTAAGGGATCAGACTTGGGACACTACATGCAACTAGTATTCAGAGGATGGATATATAAACATAGCCATGTAATGTGCAGACACCAGAGATGTTGCAGTATACTCTTTGTGTATTGTGGCTTTCTCTGTATATTACATTGATATTTATGCAAAGCTGATCCTCAAGATGGGTACACGATTTATTATGGATGCATGTGATGATTCATTGGGTATATATGAGGCAGATTTTAGAGTTGAAGCTGATACGGGATGCAAAGTTCAAGCATGCTACATTAATATATATTGTGGTATATTTTCTGTATATTGCACAAATTTTCAACCAAATTGGAATTATTTAGATCTCATATATTCACTCATGAATTTGGTCAAGCAATCAGAGGCTGATATACACAGATATACCACTGATATACATGGTATATGCAGTGTCATTTTCAGAAAGGGACATAGTTTGGGCAATGCTACAAGTTGGCGTTGCTGCGAAGCTTGCTAGGATCTTATGAATGCATGGACAAGTTGCTCTATCATTAGTTATTCGAGTACAAGTTTTATTTCTTTTTTAGCATATTGTAATATCAGCTATGGATACTTTAATCATAAATTGATTACTAGGTTTACTTCTTGCATTTTATTTAGTCTTTGTGGCATCAGATGTAAAGACATGTAACGACCCGTTTGGTCGTTATAGCTCTTTTGGCACTTTCGCCACTTCCGAGCATTGTTTGACTCACTTTTGGCCCGAGGCTGACTTTTGGGCAACTAACCTTTTCCGGAGTTTCATCAACTCCGAGAGGTCCGGAGGGTTACTTAGAACATGTATGTGTATTGGTTCGGTTCCCAATGTATGGAGGTGCATTTTGGGACTTTGGACGGGAAATGGGAAGTAGGCACCGGTAGTTGACTCGGTCAACGGGATCTCCGTTGGAAATTCCGAGACCACTAGTGCATTCGCAGTGTATTTTGGTATGAGTTTAGGTGGTCGGGGTATGAGCAGATGGCCTCAGGAATAACCCAAAAATTCGATGGAAGACTTGGAAAAATTAGGGATTTCTGGTGTCTGGTGCCCGCAACGGCGGCACCAGAGCCGCCCCAGTGGTACCACTATGGCGGTGTAGTGACCACTGGGGCGATCATGGGTAAAATGGCCTCACCGCTGCAGCGGTGTCCCTGACGCAGCAGCGATGCCGCTGCAGCGGCACTCCCTTCGCCATGACGGTCACGGGCAGAGGAATTTCATTAAATGTGTCTTAAAATAAGACTTAGACTCTCATCATGTCATAACTCGATATTGGAGCTTGAGAAGGCTGTTCTTGGTGATAAATTGAGGAATTTCTTGGAGGTAAAGCTTTGTCTAATCACCTACTTCTCTTTAATCATTATCATCTTAGAATCATCCCTTCCCTTTTCAATCCCTTAGAAGTAGAATTTGAAGAAGGGTTTTGGGACTTCTCCCTAAGGTTATAATTGATAAAATTGATGATGTTAATACTAAAATGTGATGAATCTAAGCTTATTAAGACCATATCTTCCACTTATAACGTTGAATTTCGAATTTGGAGAATTAGGGTTCGTACCCAATTTGGGGGTTTTACTAGAAATCAAATTTGGGGATGATTCTTGAGCTAAATCAGAAATTAATGATTGGGTTATGATTACCTAGGATTCAATTTGGTATTTTACCCGCAAATTTCGCGTTTCGCCCTTGTGGGACCGTTTCTCCAATTTCTAGGGTTAAAATGGACCTAATTGATATCATAGCAATATTAGTATCATTATTCATGATTTCTAATTTAGAATTTGATTATGCTTAGACTACTTTGTTCTGAGCTTTAGAGGAAAGGCAAGGCGATAGAGTGACTTGTTGGTGTTGCGGTTCGGCAGTCCAAGTAGGTTATGGTTTACTTTTTGTGAGACTTAGTATAGTAAATCACATATTTAGATTATGATGTCGGAGACAGCATGTGAACCTTTGGGTGTGAAGTTGGGATGGACATTGCCTTAGGTTCGGCCTTGATGTGTGTTGGGACTAGCCACCCCGTTATATGTGTTGATTGTTTAATCGTGTTGGCTTGATACCATATGTAGTTAGTAGATAGCGAATGTCGCTTGTTGTTCTGATGGAGATCCTTGATGGGGTGATGGCAGGTATTAATTCCGTTCGAGGTCGGTCCATTTTGTGTTATTTGATCTTGGATCCACTTATTCGTATGTATCTGCATTTCATGTCGTTGGTTGGGATTTACCCTGTGATAGCATAGATATACCCGTCCATGTGTCTATTCCGGTCAGAGATTCTGTAGTTGTTGATCGAGTCTACCGGTCTTGTTTAGTTACTTTTATGGGGTATGACACTTGGGTAGATTTGATGATTCTGGATATGGTGGACTTTGATATTATATTGGGTATGTCTTGGCTTTCTCCTTATCATGCGATCTTGGACTGTCACGCCAAAACAGTCACTTTAGCCATGTCAGGCATCCCTAGACTTGAGTAGAGAGGTATTCCTAGTCCCGCTCCGAAAAAGATTATTTCCTTCCTTCGGGCAAAGAAATTAGTAAATAAGGGGTGTTTAGCGTATTTGGCACATATTCGTTATACGACTGTTGCATCTCCACCCCTTGAGTCTATTCCTATTGTGAGCGAGTTCGCTGAGGTATTTCCATCAGATTTGTCCGGTATGCCACCCGATCGTGATATTGATTTCTGTATCGACGTGGACTTAGGTACTCGTCCTATTTCCATCCCACCATATCGGATGACAGCTACCGAGTTGAGGGAACTTACAGAACAATTGCAGGATTTATTGAGCAAAGGGTTCATTAGACCGAGCGCCTCCCCTTGGGGTGCTCCAGTGTTATTTGTGAAGAAGAAAGATGGGACCATGAGGATGTGCATTGATTACCGCCAGTTGAACAAGGTCAGTATCCGGAACAATTGCCCTATGCCTCGTATTGATGATCTATTTGACCAGCCTCAGGGTTCTTTGGTGTTTTATAAGATTAATTTGTGTTACGGCTACCATCAGTTGAAGATTAGGGCAAAAGATATTCCGAAGACAACATTTCGGACGAGATATGGCCACTATGAGTTTCTAGTGATGTCTTTCATGCTTACTGATGCCCAGCTGCATTTATGACCTTGATGAATGGTATCTTTAGACCGTTCCTTGATTCTTTTGTGATTGTGTCTATTGATGACATCTTGGTGTATTCCAAGAGTATAGTGGAGCATGAGTGTTATATCCCGTATTTTGCATATTCGGAAAAATTGAAATAATTGTGACTAGTAGGAGATAAGGCGATATTTTTTTATCTTACTTGATGGATAAGTTGTTCATGAAAAAAAAATTATATATTGATGCGGAAATATTGAACATTGAAAAAAAAATTATATATCGCCAAGGTGTGGCCGGCTATAGGACTTGGGCCAAGGCCCAAGTGGAATTTAATCCAAGTATATATAAAAGAGAAGGCCTATTATTTGTATTCATTTAGAACTTTCAAGAGAAAGAAAGAAGTGAGAGCAAGAAAAAGAAAAGGGCCATTTCGGCCAAGAGAAAGAAAGAAAGAGAAAAAAAAAAAAATCTTGAGCCATCAATCTTGATCCAAAAAAATGATTCTTCTTGTATTCTTACTAAGTTCAAGACCCTCTTTAATGTGGCATAATCATTGAAATGAGAAAACTATTTTGTGGCAATCCAAGAATTATAGTCAAGTGGAAAAAGGTAAGGATTTCTATTCTTTTATATATTATTATGAATGTTATTGTATGTAGCAATGAATGAAAAGCATGAAAATGGTGTATTGTGGATGTGTCCGTGTGAGTGTGTTGTGTGTGTGTGGCCGTGTGGTTGTGAAATGGTGGAGGAAGATGAATAAATTTTATTTAGCATATTTGTTGTGTTGTTATGGCCTTTGTGATGCAAATGGAAGTTTAATGATTCAAATCGGCATTGAAATTGGTTGTGGATTGTTGTAGGAAATTATGTGATTTTAATATGGTTTTATGTAATTGTGAGAATGAAGTTGCTAAAGTACGAATTGTTGTTGTAGTTATGAATTTGTAAGAAGAAGATGTGAAGTTGTAATGGTTAGAGACTTGTTTTAAAAATTAATGTGGATTGAAAGCAATGTTCTTGTATTTATGGAAGAGAATGTTGTTAGTGTGTAAATTGTTGGAGTAGTTCATGAATTTGAATAAAGGAAATGTGTTGTTATGGTTCTTGTTGCATTTGGAAGGTTTCGTACGAAATAGAGTGTTGGTTGAATTGTTTGAATATTGTATGGATTATTTGAAGTATTCTTGGATATTATTTGAATGGCTTTGGATTAGTACTTGAATTTGTGAGCAAATATGAATTGAATATAATTGAGACGTCGTTGATGTTGTAGAAAGAAGTTGTTAATGTTAGTATGTGTTTTGAATTGATTGTGGATATTGTTAGAATAATCGTTGGTATTGTTGTTGATATTGTGGCCGAGTTAAATTCTCGGATTTGTTGTTGTATTTTTGGCTGAGTTGAAATCTCAGGGATGGTGTATTTATAGGGGAAATGCTGCCGAAATTTTTGTAGAAAAAGTGTTGGTTTGGAATTGGATTTTAAGTGTTTATGGCTAATGATTGGCATACATGAATATTGTTGTAGATCTTGTGAAGCGAAAGACTTAAACTCGGATTGGCGTAGAAAGCGGGCAAGGTATGTAAGGCTTAACCCTTCCTTCTTTGGCATGATCCTTCTAAAACAAGTATACGACGTATTTGTGTGACTTCAGAAAAATTCTTATTCTTAGAGCCATTAAGATGGCTACCGTCCTTGAATTCCCATAAGCTGTTCCGTATGGTTTTGCTATGTATCTATGATGTCCGGTGATGTGCACCTATGATGTCTAAAGTTTAGCTAAAATGTTTTCGAATGGTATTCAAGAAGTGAATAATTTGACTCAAGTCTTGAACTTCCAAGTACTAGCGCGATAGATTATTCTAGCAAGTCTTTGACATACTTTGATGCGTACATATGGTCCCAAGTTCTATTTGATTTGATCCAAAACGATACCCGAAATATACCTAACATGATTTTGGTCTTGATTTTCCAAAAATGACTTCTGAAACGCTCATAGAACGTTCTGTACTTCAAACGCTCGTAACTTTCTTAGACTAATTCCGATTGACCCGAAACTTGTTTCTGAGCCTTCAGGGGTCGGTGAGTATACTTGTCCACCGAGTCTTAAAATTGATTCATATGCATATCGTTCTCACTACTCCGCTCGTGCGTACTACTATTACATCATTCGCCGAGCCTCGGGTTGATTATATCACTGTGTGCACTATGTTATACTCGCCACTAACATGTTACGATATATATATGGATCGGAGCCGACGCCTCGGTAACACGATATATTTTGTTTTTTGTACATATATGAACATGATATGTTCTGTTTTCTGTATAGATATGAACGCGATATGTTCTGTTTTCTGTATATATATAAATATGATATGTTTATCAAAGAAAGTATTACTATGGATATGTATGATATATGTAAATGGATCGGGCTGCACGTTCCGCAGCAGTATATGTTACATTTATGGATCGGGCTGCACGTTCCTCGGCAGTATATATTATTTATGGATCGGGCCGAACGTTCCTCGGCAGTATATATTATTTATGGATCGGGCCGAACGTTCCTCGGCAGTATATATTATTTATGGATCGGGCCGAACGTTCCTCGGCAGTATATATTATTTATGGATCGGGCCGAACGTTCCTCGGCAATATATATTATTTATGGATCGGGCTGAACGTTCCTCGGCAGTATATATTATTGATCGGGCCGAACGTTCCTCGGCAGTATATGTTATGTATATATATATATGCGGATCGGGCCGAACGTTCCTCGACAGTATATGTTATATGTATATATGGATCGGGCCGTACGTTCCTCGGCACTATCATATTAGTATGGATCGGTTATATGTATATGTATACGGAGACATATGATGTCAGCACGAATGATTTGTGTTTGGAAAGTAAGTATGTTGGTACTCTGGATGATTCACATATTTTCGGTACTTCTCTGACATATGACATCGGTAAGCATGATGTACGTTTGGAAAATAAGCACCTTAGTGTTCTGATTAATGTACTTACTTTCTTGTACCGTTGTTCCGGATATGTTTCTGTTTTCTGTATTCCATGCCTTACATACTCAGTACATATTCTGTACTGACCTCCTTTCTTCGGGGGCTGCGTTTCATGCCCGCAGGAATAGACGCTTATTGAGGTGATCCGCCAGCCTAGGGTATGCATTCTACTGTTTTGGAGTGCTCCTTTGATCCGGAGCCCATACTTTTGGTACAGATCTTTCTGTTGCACATACTTTGGTGTTTATGACTATTTTTGGGTACGGCGGGGCCCTGTCCCGTCATATGATTCTGTTGTCTGTATTAGAGGCCTGTAGACATGTATGTGGGTCATGGGTCATTATTGTTTAGTTCTGTCTATGATTTGCGTCTAAGTGGTACTATTTACTCTGGCAGCCTTAGTGGCTTGTATGTATATATATGTATACACTTATGCATATGTCACGACCCGACTAGGGGCCGTGATGAGTACCCGATACTTGTACCGAGCACCCCCTATCTAACATATTACCTTTACCTCTTAGCAAGTCGTGTGAACAGAGCCATATTTTTTTTTCTGAACAAGGACTGGCTAACATCGTTATCACTTTATTCAACAGCATTATCATGCCAAAACATCATATATCTAACTGTACCTGACTGACTGTACATATCTGTCTACGAGCCTCTAGACATAGTATACTTATACATAGGAAGGGCCGAGTACTATCGTGCCCGAATGTACATATACAAAATAGTACCACTGAAGTGAAGCTCCGGAACAACTGGAGCACTGTGGAGTACTGCTGGTAAGCTCCTAAAGATCAAGTCCACCTGTCTGCTGACCTGCGCGACATGAAACGCAGCGTCCACAAGAAGGGACGTCAGTACGAATACTGTACCGAGTATGTAAGGCATGGAAAATAACACGGGCAATACGTAGAGTGTAGCCATTAATATCATGGAGTCATAGGACGTATAATGAGGTAAGAAAGTAACCTGCTCTTAGGGAGGCCTCTTTTCAAGCCGGCTATCATGTAGGCTGGTCTTTTTCTTTTCGAAATGTTTCTTTCTCATAGATATAGAAAATAGGGTTTATATCATGTTATGCTTTATCATATTACATTTTGCGCTATCATAGCGTATCGTATCATATCATAGCATATCATGTCATGGTATATTATATCCTAGCGTATCATGTCATAGCATAGCGTGTCATAGTATATCGTGTCATAGCATAGCTTGTCATATCATAGCATAGCTTATCTTATCATAGCATGGCCTGTCATATTATAGCATAGCTGATCGTATCATAGCATGACTTATCATATCATAGCATAGCCTGTCATATCATTGCATAGCTTACCGTATCATAGCATGTCGTGTCCTGGCATATCATGGCATAGCATGTCATAGCATAGCTTGTCATAGCATATCTTATCATAGCATAGCATATCATAGCATATCATATCATAGCATAGCATGTCTGGTCATGACATGGTAGGTCATATCATAGCGCCGAACGATGTCGGCTCACCCACATAGCGCCGATGTAGATATATACCGGCTCACCCATATATCCCGCGTCCGGGAACCCCGCGTCCAGGATGATAAACCAGCTGATCAGGTGGCAGTGAAACATATTTCCCTTCCCATTCCCCCATATATCCCTTCCCCCCATCCCAGGGTCATATCTGTATCCTATATACATATCCCTATCTTTATATTCATATGCATAGCTTGTATACTTTTATATGTCTCAGATACGTGTACATAGCTTATATACTTATACATGTTTTATATATATATATATATTTATGGGCACACAAGAGGGCCAAGGAAAATCATATATCCGTCGGAGTGACGTAAGGTCGGTGACCTCCAATTACATTATGGAATGCTAGTAATAGTTTTGTCTCGCCTTGGAGGGACAAGTATTTTAAGGTGAGACTATCAACGGAGAATAATATTAAAGTAAACGTAAAATGAAATCGGGCATTATAGCCGTCGGTTCATAGACTTTGAAATCTTTTTTTTTTTAAAATAAAGTCATAGCTAGAAATATAAATAAGTTTCAAAAATTAGTTTATCACTTTCATGTTTACATAAGATACTTAGCTTAGTCGTCTTAGTCATAGAGTCGTTCTGGTCGTGCTTATCATAGGCATCTCCTCTTATCTAACATCATGGTCATCATTATCATCATGGAGGCATCATCGTTAGAGGAATCATAGTACTTATCATTTGGTAACGAAACCGGGATCCAAGGTCCCTTTCGGATTCACTTCAATTAAGTCCAACAAGATTATAGGGAAAATCCGGGAGTAACGGGCCCACCTCGGGCCGGATGAGGTAGCGTGTACTTTTTACATGTGTTACATGTCATGTCATTACCTGTGAGGGTTCTAGGGTAATCAGGTCCCATTTACGCCAGTTGTAGGGGTCTAGGAGGTCTTTCTATCATTTTGCGCACTTTCTAGTTCAATTCGATTGAACTAAAAGTGGAAAACTTTAGGTGCGGATTCCGGGGAACCGAGTTGTCCCCGAGGCTCGTGCCCGACTTATTACAACCAAGACATGCCATAGAAAGAAGGGTGAAGCCTTACATACCTCTTTCCGCTCCTTTAGCTATTCCAAATTCACGTCACAACTTCGTCAAAATCTGCGAATTGGTCATTTTTACCAAAACTTTCATTAGTATACTTAAAGTCAAGATCTTGAGGAAACACTTGGCTACCGAAATTTCGGCAGCATTTCCTCTGTAAATATACCATCCTCAACATCCAACAATACCATTTTCTCATCAAACACATTCCGGGAATTCAAACCCGGCCAAACTATTAACCTAATTCAACAACCATACTAGAAATTCACATTTTCCATTCAAGAGGCATGATCTCAATTTACAACTTTCTTCATAAACCTTCTAACTTCAATAAAATCAATCACAACCTCATATTTACATTTCAACAACATCACACTAATCATATAGCCTTTCATGCATACAAAGAAACATTACATTTTATTCATACAACTTCTAAAGCAAGTCTCCACCATTACAACTTCATTAAGTTTCTTGGACATTCATTAACAACAAGGCATCCACAACACTACAACAACCAAAACACTAAATAAACTTAACTCATTTTCCTCCATATTTCATCATAGCTCACGGCCACCATGCACACACATGCACAACACACGGCCACATCAAGCATACACACTACAACCTTTCCAAATTCATTCAACTTTCGTTATCGACATAATATCCGCAACAATAACGACCAAACGCTAATTAAATTAATTGAGGCATGGCTCCTATACCTATATATATATATATATATATATATATATATATATATATATATATATATATACGGCCATATGCTATCTCCCTCTATTTTATGAGTTTCATCCATTTTGGCATACAACAACACATATAAACCATTCATAAGACATGAAAAGTAAGCTTGAATCATACCTCTTTTACTTAGCTACTCAAGCTAGCTATGCTTGGCACCTTGAACAAATACTTGTTTCTACCACTCCAATCACTCCACCATGTTGTTATGCACCCTCCAAGGAGTAGAAAATGATTTTTGGAGAAATTTTTATCAATTTTTCTCTTTGATCTCTCTCTTGGCCGAAAGCCTCAAGGCTTTTTCTCCTTCTTTCTTTGTTCTTCTTTTCTTGAATTTTCTAGAGGTGTTATGGGATAAAGATGACCTATCCATATTTTATAATTTACAAATTAATCCCACATGGGCTTGGACCCCTCTCAATGGCCGGTTGGGCCTTTAGTTTTTGTCCAAAAAAAAAGACTTTCAAGCCCACTTATATTTTTGGCTAGGTTATGTAATTCATGAAACATTTTTCAAATTTCCAAATTTGCCCTTCGTCTTCCTCCGTATTTCCACTTCTAGACTTTTCATAAACAACTCATGTACCAAACAACATAAAGGGTGGCCTTGCTTGTTGCCTTCCCGCGATTGTCTTGAATTATCCGATTGCACGAAACGCGGGCTATAACATCCTCCCCCCCTTTAGAACATTCGTCCTCGAATGTTGAACTGGCTTCATAGCGTAGTGTAATACTTTGGGGAGGTCTCCTTCGTAGATACCTCATGTCGTTTAGCATACTCATCTTAGGAGCTTAGGTTGCCCTTTGCGATCTTTACAGTTGTGCTTCTTTCTTCATGGCGTCTGCTGCGTCTATTCCTTCACTAGACATGTTCCCGTACATCGTCATATTAGGGATTCATTGCCTTAGCTAGTGTGGGCTCAATATCGGTCTCACCCGGTGACATCTGTACTTTTCTCTTTCGTTCCCAAGGTTTTCTGTGGTCATGGCTTCCCTTTTTCTGTTAGTTTAGTCTGGCTCGGCCTATGTGACTCGTGTGGGGTTTCTAACCACTTTCCACACCCCAATTTACTCTGGGCTACCTAATTTTACATTCGTCTCTTATTTCCGCATTTACGAAATTTTCAGCATATTTCCCAGGGGGTCACCCATCATGGAATTACTCCCACCTGAGCACACTTAACCTTGAAACTTTGATGCATCTCAGCGTTTCGGTGTTAGTATTTTTACTTCCGCTTCCCCGTATTACCTATATCACATAATATGGGGCAAGTTGGGGTCTCGGCAATATTCGAACGCACTCATAGCGCATATTTCTCTTTTAATGACTATTTTAGCCTTCGTGATCACAAATATTCACTTTTTACCTGTGCGGGTGGCTACTCTTCACTCTAATTTCCAAATTCTTAGTATGTTCGGCGATACAAAGGGCCGGGTAGGATAAGATAGAATCCGAATCAATTAATACACATATCATAGAAAATGCCGAAAAAGTACCTGTGGCCGCGTCTGCGGGAGGCTCAGGGTCCTATCGTCCTGTCAGTGCATATAGGCGGTGCGGAGGACCGGCTAAACTAGGTGCCCCTCCTCTACCTCGACTGCGGCCCGCTGGGGCCTGAGAAGTCTGTCCACGAGGGCGCACGGTCAACGATGAACCGATCGCTGATCCGGCTGGCTGAGTTCTGCTCCCCTCATTCCTTAGCGGACAATCTCGCATCAAATGGTCGGTCCGTCCACAAGCATAGCATGCGCCTGTGTCCCGGTAACACTGTCCCGAGTGTGGCCTGCCACACCGAGTGCACCATGGCGGGGGTGGCATCATCCTGCTAGAATCATCCCTATACTGGGATCCTGACGCTCTAGTGCCCTGACCCGCTCCTGAATACGTAGAATGGTCAAATCTCCTATCCGCAGTTCGAGGAGGTGCACTGGCCGCTGGTTGGTCTGAGTACCCGAATTGCCCCTGTGTCTGTCCCCCTCTATACTCACTTCTGGTCCTGGAAAACCTGCCCCTTTTTCTGGAACTCCTGTCTGGATAGCGCTACTCCCTCCGTGGCTGATATTGTTCTTCCAAATTTTGGGCGTGGGCCTGGATGCGGGTAATGGTCATCCCGTCCTGGAGTGAAGCCGTCAAGCACTCCTTGACCAAATGTGGCCCTAGTCCACTTACAAACCGGTGCACATGGTCTCCCCTATCAGCTATCATGGCTGGGGCATACCTGGCTAGCGAGTTAAAACGGAGGTTGTACTCTCGAACGCTCATATTTCCCTGTCTCAGGTTCAAGAACATATCGGCTCGAGCCCGTTGAACCTCAGGCAGTAGGAAGTGTCGTAGAAATGCCTCAGTAAACTCCTGCCAGACCGGGGGAGGGGCATTTGCTCCCCTCGATGATATCCAACTGCCGTACCACAGGACTGCCACATCCCGCAGCCTGTATGAAGCCAACTCTATGGACTCCGTATCTGAAACATGTATGATCCTCAGAGTCCTCAGCATCTCGTCTATAAAACCCTGCGGGTCCTCCTCTGGCTTTGATCCATAAAACTCTGGAGGCCTCAAAGTGATAAAGTCACGAGCCCTTGCGCTTACCGTCCTGTCTCCCGGGTCTACGTCTTGCCGCTGAGCCTGTGCGGCAACTAACTGAGTCAATAGCTGGATGGCCTCTGCCATCTGCTGGCCCGGAGCTGCTGGCGGGGGAACTGGAGGTGCGGGGACTGGAGCCAGAGCTCTTCCCTGCTCGGCGGGTGCAGGGGGAGCAGGAACAGTCTGAGGGGGAATTTCATTATGGGATTCCTCTTCTCCTAGCTCCCGTTCGGCTCTGCTGGCCGCCACCCTCTTGGCTTTCTCGGCCGTCGTAGCCTTTCTCTTCGGCGGCATTACTGAAACCATAACATGGGATTAGGAAAGGAATGTGGAAGCTTGGTAGCATAGCTCTATCGCACGATCTTAGAATACAAAGAAGGTCACATTTCCTAAATGCCCTGTAGCCCCCTGTCTATAAGTATGGCGCGCTACACACCCATAGACAAGACTCTACTGGACACGGCTCGTAGACAAACCCTAGGACCGAACTACTCTGATACCACTTCTGTCACGACCCGACTAGGGGCCGTGACGAGTACCCGATACTTGTACCGAGCACCCCCTATCTAACATATTACCTTTACCTCTTAGCAAGTCGTGTGAACAGAGCCATATTTTTTTTTCTGAACAAGGACTGGCTAACATCGTTATCACTTTATTCAACAGCATTATCATGCCAAAACATCATATATCTAACTGTACCTGACTGACTGTACATATCTGTCTACGAGCCTCTAGACATAGTATACTTATACATAGGAAGGGCCGAGTACTATCGTGCCCGAATGTACATATACAAAATAGTACCACTGAAGTGAAGCTCCGGAACAACTGGAGCACTGTGGAGTACTGCTGGTAAGCTCCTAAAGATCAAGTCCACCTGTCTGCTGACCTGCGCGACATGAAACGCAGCGTCCACAAGAAGGGACGTCAGTACGAATAGTGTACCGAGTATGTAAGGCATGGAAAATAACACGGGCAATACGTAGAGTGTAGCCATTAATATCATGGAGTCATAGGACGTATAATGAGGTAAGAAAGTAACCTGCTCTTAGGGAGGCCTATTTTCAAGCCGGCTGTCATGTAGGCTGGTCTTTTTCTTTTCGAAATGTTTCTTTCTCATAGATATAGAAAATAGGGTTTATATCATGTTATGCTTTATCATATTACATTTTGCACTATCATAGCGTATCGTATCATATCATATCATAGCATATCATGTCATGGTATATTATATCCTAGCGTATCATGTCATAGCATAGCGTGTC
Source organism: Lycium barbarum (assembly GCF_019175385.1). NCBI lineage: Eukaryota > Viridiplantae > Streptophyta > Magnoliopsida > Solanales > Solanaceae > Lycium > Lycium barbarum. Next base: position 2,646,281 of record NC_083348.1, on the reverse strand, counting down.
ATAGTATATCGCGTCATAGCATAGCTTGTCATATCATAGCATAGCTTATCTTATCATAGCATGGCCTGTCATATTATAGCATAGCTGATCGTATCATAGCATGACTTATCATATCATAGCATAGCCTGTCATATCATAGCATAGCTTACCGTATCATAGCATGTCGTGTCCTGGCATATCATGGCATATCATGTCATAGCATAGCTTGTCATAGCATATCTTATCATAGCATAGCATATCATAGCATATCTTATCATAGCATAGCATATCATAGCATATCATATCATAGCATAGCATGTCTGGTCATGACATGGTAGGTCATATCATAGCGCCGAACGATGTCGGCTCACCCACATAGCGCCGAACGATGTCGGCTCACCCACATAGCGCCGATGTAGATATATACCGGCTCACCCATATATCCCGCGTCCGGGATGATAAACCATTTATCAGGTGGCAGTGAAACATATTTCCCTTCCCATTCCCCCATATATCCCTTCCCCCCATCCCAGGGTCATATTTGTATCCTATATACATATCCCTATCTTTATATTCATATGCATAGCTTGTATACTTTTATATGTCTCACATACGTGTACATAGCTTATATACTTATACATGTTTTATATATATATATATATATATATTTATGGGCACACAAGAGGGCCAAGGAAAATATATATCCGTCGGAGTGACGTAAGGTCGGTGACCTCCAATTACATTATGGAATGCTAGTAATAGTTTTGTCTCGCCTTGGAGGGACAAGTATTTTAAGGTGAGACTATCAACGGAGAATAATATTAAAGTAAACGTAAAATGAAATCGGGCATTATAGCCGTCGGTTCATAGACTTTGAAATCTTTTTTTTTTTAAAATAAAGTCATAGCTAGAAATATAAATAAGTTTCAAAAATTAGTTTATCACTTTCATGTTTACATAAGATACTTAGCTTAGTCGTCTTAGTCATAGAGTCGTTCCGGTCGTGCTTATCATAGGCATCTCCTCTTATCTAACATCATTGTCATCATTATCATCATGGAGGCATCATCGTTAGAGGAATCATAGTACTTATCATTTGGTAACGAAACCGGGATCCAAGGTCCCTTTCGGATTCACTTCAATTAAGTCCAACAAGATTATAGGGAAACTCCGGGAGTAACGGGCCCACCTCGGGCCGGATGAGGTAGCGTGTACTTTTTACATGTGTTACATGTCATGTCATTACCTGTGAGGGTTCTAGGGTAATCAGGTCCCATTTACGCCAGTTGTAGGGGTCTAGGAGGTCTTTCTATCATTTTGCGCACTTTCTAGTTCAATTTGATTGAATGAAAAGTGGAAAACTTTAGGTGCGGATTCCGAGGAACCGAGTTGTCCCCGAGGCTCGTGCCCGACTTATTACAACCAAGACATGCCATAGAAAGAAGGGTGAAGCCTTACATACCTCTTTCCGCTCCTTTAGCTATTCCAAATTCACGTCACAACTTCGTCAAAATCTGCGAATTGGTCATTTTTACCAAAACTTTCATTAGTATACTTAAAGTCAAGATCTTGAGGAAACACTTGGCTACCGAAATTTCGGCAGCATTTCCTCTGTAAATATACCATCCTCAACATCCAACAATACCATTTTCTCATCAAACACATTCCGGGAATTCAAACCCGGCCAAACTATTAACCTAATTCAACAACCATACTAGAAATTCACATTTTCCATTCAAGAGGCATGATCTCAATTTACAACTTTCTTCATAAACCTTCTAACTTCAATAAAATCAACCACAACCTCATATTTACATTTCAACAACATCACACTAATCATATAGCCTTTCATGCATACAAAGAAACATTACATTCTATTCATACAACTTCTAAAGCAAGTCTCCACCATTACAACTTCATTAAGTTTCTTGGACATTCATTAACAACAAGGCATCCACAACACTACAACAACCAAAACACTAAATAAACTTAACTCATTTTCCTCCATATTTCATCATAGCTCACGGCCACCATGCACACACATGCACAACACACGGCCACATCAAGCATACACACTACAACCTTTCCAAATTCATTCAACTTTCGTTATCAACATAATATCCGCAACAATAACTACCAAACGCTAATTAAATTAATTGAGGCATGGCTCCTATACCTATATATATATATATATACGGCCATATACTATCTCCCACTACTTCATGAGTTTCATCCATTTTGGCATACAACAACACATATAAACCATTCATAAGACATGAAAAGTAAGCTTGAATCATACCTCTTTTACTTAGCTACTCAAGCTAGCTATGCTTGGCACCTTGAACAAATACTTGTTTCTACCACTCCAATCACTCCACCATGTTGTTATGCACCCTCCAAGGAGTAGAAAATGATTTTTGGAGAAATTTTTATCAATTTTTATCTTTGATCTCTCTCTTGGCCGAAAGCCTCAAGGCTTTTTCTCCTTCTTTCTTTGTTCTTCTTTTCTTGAATTTTCTAGAGGTGTTATGGGATAAAATTGACCTATCCATATTTTATAATTTACAAATTAATCCCACATGGGCTTGGACCCCTCTCAATGGCCGGTTGGGCCTTTAGGTTTTGTCCAAAAAAAAAAAGACTTTCAAGCCCACTTATATTTTTGGCTAGTTTATGTAATTCATGAAACATTTTTCAAATTTTCAAATTTGCCCTTCGTCTTCCTCCGTATTTCCACTTCTAGACTTTTCATAAACAACTCATGTACCAAACCACATAAAGGGTGGCCTTGCTTGTTGCCTTCCCGCGATTGTCTTGAATTATCCGATTGCACGAAACGCGGGCTATAACAGCATATGCCTTGGATGATATGTTCCACGACAGCCTTGGTGGCTTCGGTATGATATGTATGTTGGACATGAATAAGTTACGGATATGTCGATCGGTAAGTGGCACTAGTCGCGGCCCACGGGGTTGGGTCGTGACAATGAGAGCCATCTTCGTACCGTCCTTGGGTTATTGAAGAAACATAGTTTATTTGCTAAATTTTCTAAGTGTAAGTTCTAGTTAGAGTCTGTAGCATTCTTGGGCCATGTGGTGTCCAAGGAGGGGATTATGGTTGATCCACAGAAGATTGAGGCTGTGAGGAGTTGGTCAAGGCCTACTACCGTTACCGAGATTCGTAGTTTTATGGATTTGGCCAGTTATTACCGTTGTCCAGTGGACGGATGATTGTGAGGAGAACTTTCAAAAGCTCAAGCTTCTTTTGACCACACCCCCGATCCTAGCCTTACCTGTGGAGGGAAAGGATTTCGCGGTCTATTGTGATGCTTCCCCTATGGGTTTGGGGACGGTGCTGATGCAAGAGGGTAGAGTGATAGCTTATACTTCCCGTCAGTTGAAGGTTCACGAGAAGAATTTCCCTACCATGATTTGGAGTTGTTGGTCGTAGTCTTCGCTTTGAAGCTTTGGAGGCATTACTTGTACGGTGTCCATTGTGAGGTTTTTACTGATCACCGTAGCCTTCAGCATGTGTTTACCCAGAGAGATCTTAATTCTAGGCAGCGCCGATAGATGGAGCTCCTGAAGGATTATAATATCTCTATTCTGTATCACCCTGGTAAAGCCAATGTGGTGGTTGATGCCTTGAGTCGCAAGGCAGTGAGTATGGGGAGTTTAGCTCGATTGGTTGTTTCTGAGTGTCCGTTGGCCATGGAGGGTCACACTCTGGCCAACAGTTTCGTCCGCCTTGACATTTTGACCCCGAGCAGGATTTTGGCTTGTATAGAAGCGAGATCAACGTTATTGGATCGGATCAAGGCTTATCAGTTTGAGGATTCTCAGTTGAGCAAGATCCGAGATAGGGTGTCGAAAAGTGAGGCCAAGGAGGCCGTGATTAATTCTGAGGGTATTCTGAGGATTAGAGGACGCGTATGCGTTCCTCGTGTTGGTGATCTGATTCAGTTGATCTTATCTAAAGCCCACAACTCTCACTATTCCATTCATCCGGGAGTGATTAAGATGTACCGTGACTTGAGACATCACTATTGGTGGCGCCGTATGAAGAGGAATATAGTTGATTTTGTGGCTAAGTGTGGAAATTGTCAACAGGTAAAGTATGACCACCAGTGACCCGATGGGGTGTTTCAGAGGATGCCCATACCCGAGTGGAAGTGGGACAGGATTACCATCGATTTTGTCATGCGTCTTTCGAAGACCCTTGGCAAGTTTGATTCTATTTAGGTGATAGTGGATCGATTCACTAAGTCCGCTCACTTTGTTCCGATTCAGGTTTCTTACACCGCGGAGAAGTTAGCTAAGATGTATATTCGAGATATTGTGAGATTACATGGGATCCCTATCTTGGTTGTATCTAATCGGGGTACTATCTTCACTTCCCAATTTTGGAGAGCATTTCATGACGAGTTGGGTACCCCATTGGAATTTAGTACAACTTTTCGTCCCCGGATCGATGGACAATCTGAGCAGACCATTCAGGTGCTCGAGGACATGTTGAGGGCATGTGTTATTCACTTTGGCGGTCATTGGGATCAGCACTTGCCCTTGGTAGAGTTTGCGTACAACAACAGTTATCATTCGAGTATTAGTATGGCGCCTTTTGAGGCCTTACATGGTAGGAGGTGTAGAACTCCGATTGGTTGGTTCGATGGGTTCGAGACTCGATCTGGGAGCACGGATCTATTGAGGGAGTCCTTTGAGAGAGTGAGAGTTATTCAGGCCAGACTCGTGGCGGCTCAGAGCCGGTAGAAGATATATACGGACTGGAAGCTTAGGGATTTGAAGTTTGCTATTGGTGATCAGGTTCTATTAAAGGTTTCACCCATGAAAGATGTTATGAAGTTTGGTAAGAGGGGCAGTTGAGCCCTAGATACATTGGCCCGTTTGAGATCGTGGATTGTATAGGTGATGTAGCTTATAAGTTAGCATTGCCGCCAGGCTTGGCGGGAGTCCATCCGATCTTTCATGTCTGGATGCTGAAGAAATACCACGCCGATGGTACCTACATTGTCCGTTGGGATTCTATGTTGCTTGATGAGAATTTGACTTATGAGGATGAGCCTATCGCAATCCTAGTTAGGTAGGTTCGAAAATTGAGGTCCAAGGAGATTGCTTTTGTGAAGGTGCAATGGAAGCACCGCCCTATGGAAGAGGCTACTTGGGAGACTGAGTCTGATATGCGTAGCCGATATCCCCAGTTGTTCACTGATTCAGGTATTTCCCTACTTTCCTTCTTTACTTGCTCGGGGACGAGCAACGGTTCAATTGGTATCTGATGTAATGACCCGTTTGGTCATTATAGCTCTTTTGGCACTTTCGCCACTTCCGAGCATTGTTTTGACTCACTTTTGACCCGAGGTTGACTTTTAGGCAACGAACCTTTTCCGGAGTTTCATCAACTCCGAGAGGTCCAGAGGGTTACTTAGAACATGTATGTGTATTGGTTCGGTTCCCAATGCATTGAGGTGTATTTCGGGACTTTGGACGGGAAATAGAACGTAGGCACCAGTCGTTGACTTGGTCAACGGGGCCTCCGTTGCAAATTTTGAGACCACGAGTGCATTCGCAGTGTATTTTTGTATGATTTTAGGTGGTCGGGGTATGAGCAGATGGCCTTGGGAATAACCCGAAAATTCGATAGAATACTTAGAAAAATTGGGGATTTCTGGTGTCTGGTGCCCGCAACGGTGGCACCAGAGCCGCCCCAGCGGTACCGCTATGGCGGTGTAGTAACCGCTGGGGCAGTTATGGGAAAAATGGCCTCACCGCTGCAGCAATGTCCCAGACGCCGGAGCAGCGCTGCTGTAGCGGCACTCCCTTCGCCGTGGCGGTCACGGGTAGGGGAATTTCATTAAATGTGTCTTAAAATAAGACTTAGACCCTCATTATATCATACCTCGATATTGGAGCTTGGGAAGGCTGTTCTTAGGGATAAATTGAGGAATTTATTCGTGGTAAAGTTTTGTCTAATCACCTACTTCTCTTTAATCATTATCATCTTAGAATCATCCTTTCCCTTTTCAATCCCTTAGAAGTAGAATTTGAAGAAGGGTTTTGGGAGACTTCTCCATAGGGTTATAATTGATAAAATTGATGATGTTAATACTAAAATGTGATGAATCTAATCTTAGTAAGCCCATATCTTCCACTTTTAACGTTGAATTTCGGATTTGGAGAATTAGGGTTCATACCTAATTTGGGGGTTTTACTAGAAATCAGATTTGGGGATGATTCTTAAGGTAAATCAGCAATTAATGATTGGGTTATGATTACCTAGGATTCAATTTGGTATTTTACCCGCGAATTCTTCGTTTCGCCCTTGTGGGCCCGTTTTCCCAATTTCTAGGGTTAAAATGGACCTAATTGATATCATAGAAATATTAGTATCATTATTCATGATTTCTAATTTAGAATTCGATTATACTTAGACTACTTTGGTTCTGAGCTTCAGAGGAAGGACAAGGCGATAGAGTGACTTATTGGTGTTGCGGTTCGGCAGTCCAGGTAGGTTATGGTTTACCTTTGGTGAGACTTAGTATAGTGAATCACATATTTAGATTATGATGTCGGAGATAGCATGTGAACCTTCAGATGTGAAGTTGGGATGGACATTGCCTTAGGTTGGGCCCTAATGTGTGTTGGGACTAGCCACCCCGTTATATGTGTTGATTGTTTAATCATGTTGGCTTGATGCCATGTGTAGTTGGTAGATAGCGAATGTTGCTTGTTGTCCTGATTCGGATAGGATTGGCATACCCGTTGACGGTATTTGCACTTTGATACATTGTTGGCGTACCCGCTATTGGTACTTGAGTTATTAATATATGTTGGCATACCCACTGTTGGTATTGTGATGTGATGCATTGTTGGCGTACCCCATTTAGGTACTTGTGATGTTGATCTTGCTTGTTGATGATTTACATATGCATTGCTCGCATTCTCTCATATTATCATGCATGGTCGATATCCGGTATCGTTGATGAGCGAAACTGATATTTGATAAACTCTTTTACCTGAGCGATTGTGAAAAAGGCCGATGTCCGAAGATCCATTCCGGAATCGTTGTTTATATGAAACTGATACTTGATAAACTCTTTTACTTGAGTGATTGTGAGGAGGTCGATGTCCGAGGTTCAATTTCGGGATCGTTGATTTTTGAAACTGATATTTGGCAACTCTTTTGAGTGATTGTGAGGAGGCCGATGTCCGATGGTTATATTCGGGCATCATTATTTCATGGCCGATTTCGATGTTATTCCGGAATCGATTGTAGTGTATGGACTCCGCGGGTCCTCCAGAGTGGTTCCGGTGAGACTCCCCCTATGAGCAACTAGCCAGGGTTCCGTCTGTCTATTTGGCAAAGATCCGGGACGGGTGGCGCTCAGACTTCGCGAGTCACACTGGGTTGTGCTGCCGAGACGTCGATATTTCCGTCCGGAGTACATGTGTACATCTCATTTGCATAGCATGGCATGGCATCACATTCATACCACTATTGTATTGCATTGCATTATGACTTGAGTGAGATGTCGTGATGATTGTATTGTGACTATTGTGGTGTGTTGATTCTATTGTGTTGATTGTTCCAAGATTAGATATACTCAGACTTATTATATTGGGGTTAGATACTTACATAGGTGTTGATGGATACTCGGTTACGATTATATTGTTCCTTGCGTGATTGGTTTACTTGTTTATCTGCGTTATTTTTCTGAATTGTGTTAACTATGCTTAGTCGACCTATGATGCCTACCAGTACTGTTGTTTGTACTGACCTGCACTTGCTGCATTCTTTTATAAATGCAGAGTATCAGGACGGATCTACTTCTCTGACTCGTGGTTGATCGACTCTTCAGCTTCTACTTGAGTTTTCCAGGGTGAGCATGGCGTCCGCTAACCTCGAAAACTCTTCTATTGCTTATGTCTTACTTTTCTTGCAAGACATGATTTGAGACATTTATGTATTATTATTCAGACCTTAGTATTCGTATTTAGATGCTCTTGTATGACCAGACCAGATACTGGGGTAGTTTCATTTACTTCCGCACTTATCTATATTATATTATATTGTGAGACTTACGTCATTTTACTTCTTCCGCTATTTTATTATAATTATTGATTGTGAACGTTGAGTTAAGGGTTGGCCTACCGAGGTGGGAATAGTATGTACCCGCATGACCTAGGCTAAAATAGGTTGTGACAAGACATTATGTGGTTTTGTGTTGAGAAAAAACTATAAAATCAGTCCTAGGCTCACAAGCCTAGTGGACTTTTTTTTTAAAATGTGGAAGGAAAATGACAGATGGAAAAAGAAATTACATTAAAGCATAACTTTGAGTGGTATATGTGGGCGTATAGGGTTAAAATATTTAGTATAAATATAAAGTATAAAAGACTTGGCATTATCATGGACACATCTTAAAAATTTGAATATAATTGAAGAAGTATTACTCTCGATCTATTTTGTCTTCTTTATATTCTCCAACCATAATATTTGTTTTCCTAGATATAATTCTCTTCTCAATATTGATTGGTTTCTTTTATAATAATCAAACATCACTTTTTTCTAATTTTCTATCCATCGAAATGGTACTCATTTCAAAAATCTCATCGATGTAAAAGAAAAATTAAAATCATTCCTGATTAAGAACAATAGAGATTGTATTACATAAATTTGTAATCTAAATTTGCATTTGAGTCGTCACATATAACTTACTTTTTTAGAATATATTTACATAGCAATTTCACCACCATTGCAATTAACTATCACTAATACTTTTTCAAGAATTAAAAGAAGATAAATAGAAATTACATATATGTTTTCTCTGTTCTCCATGCACTACTTACACATTCTTAACAGCATAGTCACTTTCCGGCATAAAATTCACTAGCGTATTTCAATCAACTTATGTAGTCTTTTTTAAATACATGACCAAAGAAATATTTATATCATAAGCTGAGCTCTTCAATCTTCGCTTGTTCTTTTCAATATTCTGAAAATACCCGAAAATAGGATATACATATCCAAGAATCAATCTTCAAATCTACAAAGCAAATTTATAATCTAATTAAAATAAAAAATGCCAAAAAAAAAAGGAAGAGAATAAATCAAACATAAAAGTATATAAAAAGAAGACCAATAGATACCTATCCGAAACAGTTGATGTTGAATTCTCCTGAAACCTTTTTCAAATTACTTTCCTATGCAAAATGCCTAAAATCAATATAAAATAATCCATAATAATCAGTAAATTAAACAGAGGAACAGCACTTATACAATAACAACAAGAACCAAGTGAAATCCCCCAACGTGGGGTCTGGGGAGGGTAGAGTGTACGAAGAACTTACTCCTACCAAGGTAGGACGGCTGTTTCCGAAAGACCCTCGGCTCAATAGAAAGCATAAAAAGAGGTCAGATAAGGCCAAGAATTCAAAGCGATATAGAAATGAAAATAACAAAAGCGACTAAGCCATGATGAAGCAGTTTGCAAAGGGATAGTAGCTACCACAGATAAAATAAGATAATCAAAGTACAGAAAATAATAGATAGTAGTAGAAATCCAAGCAAAAGAAACTATAGCAATAATGCGACTACTAGTATGAAAGGATAAACAAAACTATCTACTAGCCTTCTACCCTAATGTGAGTCCTCTATACCCTCATATCTAAGGTCATATCTTCGGTAAGCTGTAACTGTGTCATGTTATGTCTAATCACCTCTTCCAAATACTTCTTCGGCCTACCCCTACCTCTTCTAAAACCATCCATGGCCAACCTCTCACACCTCTGCACTGGGACATCTGTGTCTAGGGGTGTTCATGGTTCGGTTTGGGTCGGTTATTGATTAAAACCATAACCAAACCAATTTAGTCAGTTTTTAAATGTCTAAAACCATAACCAAACCAAATAAAATAATAACCACCGGTTTGGTTATTGACGGTTTGGTTCGGTTTGGTTAGATTTTTCGGTTTATGACTAGCAGCCATGAGACTTATCAGTAAAACATTAAAAAGTTGAAAAACACATGTTTTTTTTTTGTTCAAACGATAACATTTATTTATCGTTTAAGTTGGAACATACATCATAGAAATATTTTCACTATTAGTAATAGTGTCATACTCAAGTTACCCAAAGTTGCTAAACTATTACATATAGAGCTAAAACTAACTAAGTAGTGGCTGCACCATTTTTGTCATCTTAATACACATACCTGGAAATAAAGTAGAGCATAGGAGCTTTTAGTTGTTGTTACAAACATACATATTAATTAAACATAAAGACTACCTAAAATTAAAATGAAAATATATGAAATAAAAAAACATTGTGTAACGATCCCAAACTTTGGGGCAATACTTGCATTTTGTCCTCAATTCTCCCATTTTATTAAAAACACTTTGTGTAATGATCCCAAACTTCAAATGCTTTTCTATCATTATCCCCAGGGCTAGGATCTCGACTACAAAGAGTTGTTCTTTTCTGCCTTTTAGGAGGATTACCCACGGAAGATGTATTAGGGCATTACCATGTGCTTGAGTTACATCAAATGCTGATGTTACTGAAGTATCTTCTATAGGAACCTCAAAATCTACAACCTCTGTCCTTTTCACATGAAAAATATTAGAAGTTTAGGACCCATTCAGACAAGAAAAAAGAAAGGTATAAATTCGGGAAAAAAAAGAAACAACCTAAAATCAAATGGCTGACAAAGAAAGGCTAAAAATTTAAGTTAAAGACATTAGACTCTAACGTGAGCTTCTGTTAGTAGGTTTACATTTAACACTTAAAGAGTTAAAAGACTTAAAGAAATGAGCTTGTACATATTCTTAAAAACATGGGCCTTAAACAATCATGTGAAATAAGTAGACCAAAAATCAAATTAATGATTAAAAGGTATAAAATATTTATAATTATTTATGAAAAACTAATATTATGCATATAAATAATTATAAAATTTATGTATATAATTTATCGGTTTGATTCGGTTATTTTTTAATATAACCATAACCAAACCAAATCAAATGTCGGTTTTTTTATTCGGTTTGGTTAAATTTTCGGTTTGGTTCTGGTTTTAACCAAAACCGTGAACAGCCCTATCTGTGTCTCTCCTCTTCACATGCCCAAACCATCTCAGTCTCGCTTCCCGCATCTTATCTTCCACTGGGGCTGCTCCCATCTTGTCCCGGATAGCCTCATTCCTAATCTTGTACCTCCTAGTGTACCCACACATCCATCTTAACATTCTCATCTCGGCAACTTTCATCTTTTGAACGTAAGAGATATAAAATATAAAATAAACAAAAACGCAAAAAAAAAAAAAAAAAAAAAAAGAGAGAGAGTTGTTAAAGTTCTTAACCTCCCCCAACCACGACCACATATTGCTCCTCCTCCTCAAACTTGTAAAGGGGAGAAGTATCAAATTCAAATACCCAAACGCAAACACCCAAGACCCAATATATAGATATCTCCATTATGCAGTTACTAAGTGCATTTCTTCTTACTTATTTTATCATTAATTATTTATTTTATCATTAATTATTAATTATTAATTAATAGTAATAGTAACGCCTAGAAACCTTTTTTTTTAGTGGTTCTACTCTGTGATTTTTGTGTCTTCAAGATTAAGAGTCTATTTGGCCTAGCATTTTGAGGTCAAAAGCGTTTTTTTTTTTTTGGGAGAAAAAGCACTTATTTGGGATATTTGAGCTATTTGGCCAATTAGTAAAACTACTTTTAAATAGAAGCAGAAGCAGTTTTTCTGCGGTTGGGGAGAAGCAAAAAATTATTTTTTCAAGACAAATATTCCTACCATAAATACATATTACCAAGTATAATCCTCATTAATCCATTAATTTTTAATTAAGAATTCTTTTATTTTATTTTACGTAGTATAAAGTTAGCTTCCACGTATGACATGGACTTTTATAAATTGTGGAATGATTTTGAATTTTGTTTTGGTTGTAGATTTTTAGTATATTTAAATCATTGTGTTGATATTATATCAATATTTAATATTTTTTTAATTTATATATGTATTTATGTTTGGCAATTAACAAATATTTTATTAATCACCAAGTAGTCACTGTACATAACCAGAGCACACCACATCCCGATTGCCCATCTCATTTCACCTACAAGTCTCCTCTATCTCCAAACAAACATAACCTATAAAGAACAAATAGTATCAAACAAGTTCCTATTTTCCCTAACTTGTATGCACATATTAGTTTGTATCATATGTATCATCTTATCCATGGTGACTGTTTTGCTTTGAAATACTCTAGAGTTCCTTTCGCACCAAACTTCATATACCACTATTGCAAAGCAAGCTTTCAGCAGCACATTTCTAGGATTTTTTGACTTGCTATGTTGCTGAACACAATTCCATTCTCTCCCCCAATCTAAGATAGTCCTCTGTCAACCCAACCATTGCAATATCCTCAGCCATATTTCATGAGACTATGTGCACTCAAAATAAAGATGGTCAATGGTCTCAGGCTGGTTGTTGCACAATACACAAGTGCTATTAATTCTCATACCCCATTTTAACAGCATATCTTTTGTTCTCATTCTACCAAGGAGTGCCAACCATAGTATGAACACATGTTTTGGACAGGCCACATTATGGCACACTAGTCCTCTCCATGGAACAGTTGTGACAGCCCCTCTCAGTATTTTGTAAGCACACTTGATCTGAAATTTACCTCTGTCTTGTAGTTGTTGTTGACTTGCAAGCATTGGCCAAAATTTCCTCATGTGAAAGATCTTCCGAATCATCCATGTTGCCTGCCTAGGAGGCTCCATTGTTAGCCAGTCTTGTTTCTTGATGTAGTATGTTTGCACCCCGGTGATCCATAACTTCTCCTTTTGTTAACTGAGAGCCCATAATAGTTTACATATTGTTGATTGGTTCCATATCTTCAGATTAATGAAATTCAAACCCCCTGCACCTTTGTGAAGGAAAACTTTTTCCCAAGTTACGAGTACCCTCCTTGATATAGTTGCCTCTCCTGTCCATAGGTAGCTTCTGCATGTTGCTTCAATGAGTTTGATCACTTTTTGGGGCAAACGAAAAAGCTGAGACCAGTATGTCCGAATAACAAATAGTACTGATCTAATCATCTGAACTCTACCTGCATAGGACATTCCTCTAGCCATCCATGATGTGATTCTAGCTGTTATCTTATCCACCAAAGGTTGACATTGGGCTATAGTGAGTTTTTTTGTAGATAATGGCACCCCCAAATATTTGAAAGATAGCTCACCAATCTCATACCCAAGCAGGGATATAATTGCTTCCTTTGTATCATTATCCACACCACCAAAGTATACTTGACTTTTGTTTAAGTTGACTTTCAACCCTGAAGCTTCAAAGAACATAGCAAACCTATCTTTCAATATTTGGACAGATCCTATATCTCCTCTTGTGAACATGAGGAGGTTATCAGCAAAACATAAGTGAGTAATCCCCAGTCCTTGGCACCTTGGATGATAATTAAAATCAGGCTCCTCTTTCAGTGTATTGAGGCATCTGTTCAGATATTCCATAAGTAGCACAAACAAGTAGGGGGATATGGGGTCCCCTTGTCTCAACCCTCTTCTAGCCACCATGTTATCTGAGAGAATACCATTAATTTGAAAGCTGTAGCTGACAGTTTGCACACACAACATGATCCATCTCACCATCTGTTCAGGAAACCCCAATTCTATCAGTACTTGTTGGATGAAACGCCATTCAACTAAATAATAAGCCTACTGGATATCCACTTTGATCATACATCTAGGTGAAATTTTCTTCCTTGTATACCCTTTGACTAACTCATGATTAATCAAGATGTATCATATATAGCTCTCCCTGGTATGAAATCTGATTGGTTTAGACCTACCAGTACATCAATAACTCCCCTAATGCTGTTAGATATCACCTTTGATGATCTTATATATGGTGGAACAACAAGATATTGGCCCGAAATCCCTAACTGTCTCAGGGTGAGAAGTTTTTGGAATCAAGGTCACAACAGTGTTGTTTATAGCTCTTAGAAGTTTATTTCGCAGAAAAAATTCCTGCACTGCCTTACACATATCATCTTGAACTGTATCCCATGCCTTCTTGAAGAAACAAGAGTTAAACCCGTCAATTCCTGGTGCTTATTCTCATCAATATCAAATAATGCTCTCTTAATCTCCATTTGTGTTACAGGTGCACATAGGTCTCTTTGTTGTGCTGGAGATAGTCTAGGTCCATTCCTCATCACTCTTACATCAATAGCTGGGAGTTGCTCTGCCTGAGACCCAAGTAAACCCTTATAGAAGTTCAGAATTTCATTTGCTATCTCTTCATGTTAGAATAGTGTTTTCCCTGACCCATCTTTAAGTACAGATATGTTGTTTGAACTGGATATGGCTTTCATACATGCAAAAAAAATACTTATTATTTTCATCCCCATAATTGATCCAGTGTGCTTTTAATTTCTGTTTTAGGGTCCTCTCTTGAAGTTCTGACCATCTTTGCAAGTTTGCTAAAGCTTCCTTCTCCTGTTGTGCAAGTCCCTGATCCAAAACATTATTCATTTTTTGGGTCACCTCTGCTTGAATTATTTGCAGCCTCTCTCTTGCTCTTGCACTCTTCTATCCAGACTTCCCATGTGAGTGTGCATTAAAATTTCCAGTGGCTCTTTACAAAGCTTAAGCTTTTACCATACCCTGTACGTGGCACTTCCCTGCACCTGTGTGCTCCCTATGGTGCCCACTGTCTCCATAAAATCATCATGCTCAGCAAGAATATTCAGGAAACGAAATAGTCGTTTGGCTCCTCCATTAGGTCTGGTATGTTCAATGTGGATGGGTGAATGATCAGAAAAACTATTTTCTCTAAAATGTGCAGTAAGGTGCCCATTATGTATGACCCATGAATCATTACATAGTGCTTTATCAATGGTGATCCATACATGTCCATTTGACCATGTGTACAACCTCCCAGATGCTTCATGCTAGCAAGATTCAGAGTGTCTATCATCTGTTGTAGATACCTTGTCTCATGAGCTTTCCCTGCCCCCGATTTTGTCTGAACATAGTAGTAGATAATTAAAATCCCCACTGATGCACCAAGGGGTAGTTATGCTAGCCGCCAATCTGGTTATCCCATCCCACAAACTCTTCCTCTCCTCAATAGTGTTCTTACCATATACTATAGTCAAGTAACAATGAAAATCAGTGGCCCTGTCATTAATTTTGGCTTGTATGTATTGAGCGTTCACCTCTTCAATAGTTACTCCTATGTCAGCATCCTTCCATAACAACCATATCCTACCATTCTTAGCCTCAAAATAATTATGTGCATAACTCCAGCCATGTCCTATCTGTGCTACACTCTTATTGAAATTGAATTGTTTTACTTTAGTTTCTAATATACTAGCAAGATTAATCTTTTGTTTATTTAAGTAATTCCTAAGCTCCTTTTGTCTGAAGGGCCTATTCATGCCCCTCACATTCCATATTAGCCAATTCATTGACTAATTTTTTTATTCCTCACATCAAGAGGTTCATCTGCCTTCTCAAGTCCCAAGCTTACCTCATTTAGTGGTGAAAGATTGTTGCTAACTCTTAATGTTGTATCCCCCATTGGATGTGGTCTCTGTTTAACTAATGTAGCATATGAAGTTGTACCAAGTCTCACCGTTCTTTGTGTTGCACTAGTTGCCCTGTCAGGGGTGGTAGTTTCCCTTTGAGTAGTAAGCTGGTTTTGTTTATGTTGTTTCCCTTTATCCTTCATTGTAGTGGCTGATTTTTCCTCTTCTAGGGTTGGGTCCAAATTGTGTATGGACTCTGGAACAGTTCCAGCATCTAAGCTCATGGCATATTCTATTACGTTTCCTGCTGCCTCTGTCTGAATTTGTTTAGTATGCCGTTGTTTCTCTATATCCCTTTGCCTTCCTCTGAACCCCTGTCTATTTCCTTGCTGTCTATTTCCCTGTTGTGTCTTGCTCTTTACCTCCTCAGGTTTGCATTCATGCCCATGTTTAAGACAGATCTTGCAAAAAAGAGGTTTCCAATCATATTCCACGTCCTGCTGAAATACTCTTCCATTTGGATCCACCACTTCAATTATAGTAGGAAAATCTTGGATCACATTCATATCAGTCAATACTCTAGCATAGGTCACCTTTGTCTTGCAGTACATTCATCTGCGTAAAGGGGGTTTCCTAGTCGACTTGCAAATTTGCTTAAGGTACCCGGCTCCCAGCAATTCAGAGGGAGATAAGGAAACCTCACCCAAACCGGCATGGTATGAGGAAGATCCGGCTTGAAATCAAAATCTAGCGTCCATGCTTTCAGATAAGAGGTCTACTATTTATAGAGCAAGGCCCAGCATATAAAATCTCATCCCTATCCTCTTAGTTTTGAAATTTAACAATGTAAAATCCATCATCATGTTTATAGATGGCTGGTTCTGCAACCGAATTCCAAAACCTTGCTATGTAGTTTTTTATGTAGGTGTAAGATGGAGTTTCACCTACCACATACACAATCAAAGCATTCTGCCATTCCTCTGTCTTCTTCACGAGCTCATCTTCCTCCAGAACCACCATAGGTTTCCTATTAATCATCCTATTAATCATCGTGGGAGGGATGTAGGACAGTGGGAGCCCTGAGGTTGCAGTGCGATTCTTCGCAAATAAGCTAACCCAAGCTTTGTTCTTTCCATTTTCCGTATCCTCCATAATCTGGGCTCCCTGTTGTTCCTGTATTGGTGCATTTCCGTCCGGTTATGCAATTGTTACCTCAATCTCCTCCTCTGTTGTTAGTATAGAATTCGTAGTCCCCACCTCTACCACCGTAGGAATAGGTATTGGGCTAATCCTTCCCGATGCCGTCGCCGCCGATGATTTGGGTAGGGTTCCATTTGCACTTACTATGTCACTCATTTCTGGCGATTTGGGCTAATCCTTCTGAGGCCTTCCCCGACCTCGCCTTGCCATGGATGAAGGTTGTGGTGCACGTTAGCAAGGGGTGCTAAACATGCGCCGAGAGCTTCACTTATTGATATATTTATTATATTAATTGAAAGTTTCAATATGTACTTTTTAATTAAATAAAAGTAAAAACTTAATTAAAATCTTTCATAATAGATATTTAAAATAATTTCTCTCTGTAAAAAAATCTTGATAGTAAACGTTCATTCATAATTGTCCTTTTTCGTAATCTGACACTCAAAAGCACTTTTTTAAGATGATTAGCCAAACACAATCTGCTTATTAAAAGCAGTCAAAAGCACTTTTCAAATGAATTAGTCAAACACAAATTGCTTAGTTTAAAAGGAGGAAAAATTCCAAAAAAATGAGAAAAAAGATAAATGGTGTTCTAGACTATAGAAAGGTGTCACATCACTTTATTTATGCCTAACATTATATTATATATAGATATAGATTATACATGTGGAAAGCTTCGAAAATGCCACATAATTATTTCAAAGTCCCAAATTTTACCAATTCCATGTCTGTTAGTTTCCTGTCATCAGGGGTATATATATTTGACCGCCGCCAAAAAAAAAAGGTTAAGAACATTTATAGACCAAAAGGTTAAAGGCAATTCGCAGGAATGTCTTTATTTCGAGGTAGTCTTTAATTTTTGCTTCTTAAATTGCTGGTCTTTAACTTTTGTTGTTCGGTAAAAAAAAGTGGTCAGAAATACCCTGACATTCTGGGTTCGAACTCCAGCAGTGTCAAAAAAAATTCGCAAGACATGATTTCATAGTAAATTATGCCAATTAAGGATAAAGTAACTTATTTAGTATTCCAACAGAGTTAAAAAAAATCGCAAGACAAAGTTTCATAGCAAGCTATGCCTATTTGGGTTAAAGTTATGCGTTAAGGCATATCCTACAAAATTATGCATAGTTCTGTAGGATACTATAGTTATGCCTTAACGCATAATTTTACCCCGAATAGGCATAGTTTGTATGAAAATCCTGTCTTGCGATTTATTTATTTTTTTACTCTGCTAGGTTTGAACCCAAATCTCTGGTTTCATAGATGCGCGAATAAGGGTATTTTGACCCACAAATTTTCATTAAATGAGAAGTAGGAGCAAAATTTAAAGACTACCAATTTGAGGGGAAAAATTAAAGACCACTAATTTGAGGGGCAAAAATTAAATACCAGTCCATATGAAGGACAATTTGCGCAATTTTGAATAGAAAAAAGGGGAATTTTCACTAATGACTATACTTTGGACTTTTTTTTAGGCATAGCTATACTTTTGCTAATTACATTTTGTAGATACAGTAACTTGTATTCAATTCGGTTGTATTCATTCGTAGCTATTTTTACATTATATTTAACTTATTGTATTTAAATTTGGTTTTATTCAAACAACATAAATGCAGAAAAATACAAGGATGTTCAGCTGCATTCAAAATACATGCGAAAAATACATAAAGAAACATTATATTTTACTTTAAAAATAACGAATACACTGAAATACACTCAGATCTAAGATACAAGAAATAAAATACATTCAGATTTGATATATAAAAAATAAAATACACTCAGATATGAGATACAAGAAATAAAATACACTCAGATCTAAAAAATATTGACCGATTGGATAAAAATACACTGTATTTACACTCAAAATAGAGAACTACTCTCAAAATAGACCAAACAAAATGAAAAAAGAAGCAGTGATACCAAGAAAGATATGGGGAAAATATTGCAGAGGCAGTAGTAGCTTGTGAAATTGGGGAAGGTGGGTTTTGAATTTTTATGCAGGAAAAGGAACTATATTAATTATCTTGTGTAATTAAAATACAATATTTAACTACCCGATGTAATTAAGATAAAGTATAGTTACTAAATGTAAATACTTTACGCCACATAAATTTCCCAAAAATAACATTTATAAAGACAATTCGGAAGCAAAGCCCATTTTTAAATGGAAGGGCCCATTTGCTGCCCACCAAAAAGGGACAGTTCTTAAGCTCACGTGGTTGAATCACAACCGTGAATTTCACTCCAACTACTCCGATTTGAAACGGGTCCAAGCAAATGGTGGCACCTTCGACTCCCTCCCTCCCTCCACCGGCCTAACTGTTGTCTGGTCCTCCTTGGGTCAAATTCAATATGTAATGTGACAGTTACAAATTTATTTTCATTATGTCAATATTGCCCTCCAATTTGTGTTTTTCCAATATATCCCAAATCTTCTTGTTTTACTTTTATTTTTTCATAAAATCAAGATTCACTATAAATATTTTTATTGAACTAATGTAAGAAGTTACTCCCTCCGTCCAAATTTGTTCGAAGGTTGACCAGTTTAGGGAGTCAAACAGCCATTTCCTTGATTATAATTAAGGAAAGGGCTGTTTGACTTCCTAAATTGGTCAACCTTCAAATAAATTGGGACGGAGGGAGTATTATAGATTAGGGTAGTCGTTAGTCAAGTGATGTCGCACGGTAGGTGGGAGAGGTAGGGGCCAACCCCTATACACGTATTTCTTATTAGTAGTATTATTTAGTAATTGCGTAGTTGTCTACTCTTCAATGTATCACGGTCTCTTGTGCTGCTGCTTTGTATCTTGTTCTTTTGTTGTCATCTTCCTTTTTATTTTTTTAATGTTTGCGTTGATTACTCATTTTCTTTTAATTTCCTTTTCTTTTCTTTTCTTTTCTTTAATATTCTTTCCTTTCGAGCCGAGGGCTTTCAAAAACAACCTCTCTAGGCCACAAAGGTAGAGGTAGGGTCTGCGTATATCCTACTCTCTTCAGACCCCACTTATGAGATTACACTGGGTATGTTGTTGTAACTAAATTATAGCATTAACTTAATGCTAGATTTCCAGCATTTTCCATTTTCTTGTGTAACCTTAGGTTGAATTATTAGATAGTTATATCTTACTAGGACTAAAGTAATATTTGAAGCACAACTTATATATTTTGTATGAAGACGTTACCCCAAAAAATCGAAAAACCCGACTTTTATTGGTTTGATTTGGTTTATAGATTTAAAAACCCGATATAATTGGTTTGGTTTGGTATTTGAAAAATTCGAACCAACCCGATCCATGTACACCCCTACTACAAAGTATCACTCGTGTTTAAACATTGAAGTTCAGTCAAACAACATGATAAAAAAGAGTAACAGGGAAAGATCAACGAATTGTGTACCTTTCAATTTCAGCGGAAGTTGTTGATCTTACCACCAAAGAAAATTTCCCTAAGTCCACTTTGAATCACTAAGAAACAAAGCTGATATCACAAACTAAATGTCTTCTCATTTTTTGCGTGTTTGTTGGATATATTTTGTATATCCAATTCTTTGTCAAAGAGGAAGAAAGTGTAACCCAAAGCGAAAGCCTCCACTCCTATGTAAAATAGGAGTTACGTGGGAAGAGGAGGAGTTACGTGGGGAGAGGTTACTCTCCGACAACTAAGAGGAAAAACTGTACCGTTGTTTTCCTCCAGATAACTTCCTTTACTTTTTATCTCTTCAATGGGCCGAGTCAATCCACGTGGACGACCCGTCCATTTCAAAAATCCAACATCTCCACTTCCTACATGGTGGACTGTACCTAAATCAGTACCATGTCAATAACACACAGAATTCATACAGACAAATAGTTCATGAGACCTAGAAGCATCAAGAGCTATAAAATAGCTCTACAAAGGAATTCAATCACACGTGGAAAGAATCCACTATTAAATCTAAGGATCATATTACTCGCAATATCCCAAAAACCATTCGATACTCCAATAGCTAGTTATCCGATTTCTCATCCTCGTAAGAGGCGAAATCGAGTTCATGTTTAACTTTATATCCACAATTACACTTGACACCCTTACGGTAAGTGCAATGGTCGGCCTATGAATACAAGTTAAATTAATAATTTTAACTGTTTTCCCTTTCTACTCGAATCTATTTGTTCCAAATCAACTGCTTTCCTAGACATGCACAGCATTGACGAATCACTCATGGCTATTAGTAACATGCTAAAGTAGCAACACTGATTGAAACTTCAAGAAACAGTCAAAGGCCAAAGGGTATTCCATTGAAAAGTTAACGTAACTTTTCGGGGTCTAACAAAATGAAAAAGCAGGGATCCATTATTCCATTAACCCATTGGTCGTTTAGCACACGTGGTATGAAACACGTGCTACGATGTTCTCACCTTCTAGTGGCCCATGTGTCTCATTCATTTCCTCATTCAACACCGTACAGATCTTGATCTAGATATCTCCAAATGTCTAACCCGAGCTTCTCTCTTCAATGATCCTCAAATCCATCTTCTTAGAGAAACTCATACTGGCTTACAAAACAAGTCATAACATGATGGTGGGACTCGTCTCTTCACGTTCCACGACATAAGAGGCAATTGCTCGTGTGAAAGAGCCAATCTCGCGACTTGTTCGACAAACTTTATCAATAAAATTACATCATCACATGCATATAAGATATGAACATAAGTTCAAGAGCCAAATATTGATGAAAATATTATAACAAACAATTCATTTTACAATATAGAAATATAATCGTATCCTACGCAAACCTAGAGCCATAACATATTTATCAAACAGGTCTCTAGATATCGCCTTTGTAAAAGGATCAACTATCATTTCTCGAGTAGGTATGTATTGTAAAGTTACTTCTCCACTGTCTATTGTGTCTTTTACAAAGTTATACTTGATGTCAATGTGTTTGGTTTTGCTGTGATACTTAGGATCCTTTGTGTATGCAATAGCTGCTTGGCTATCACAATGTAAAATCATTGATCCATGAGAATTCTTTGCTACGCACAAATGCTCAAAGAATCTTTTTAACCAAACAGCTTCTTATACTGCAGATGCACAAGCCACGAACTCATCTTCCATAGTTGAAAGAGCCGTGCAAGTTTGTTTCTTACTTTTCCATGAAATAGTACCATCATTAAGTAAGAAAGCATAGACGGATGTCGATTTTCTATCGTTCCGGTCACCACCCCAATCAGCATCTGTATACCCTCTCAAGTGTAAATCATTTCCACTATAACATAGCAAATAATCATCAGTTCCTTTCAGGTATCGAAGGATCCTCTTAAAGTCTCTCGACGGCGGTATTAGTGAATGAATAAAGAAAGTAGGTATATCTGAATAAATTCATTAATTCAATCTTGTGAAATCGTTGCATAGGGGAAACCCGGCAGCTCGCCCAGAGTTTGACCTTCTCCGATCCTGGAAGGAAGCCCTACTTTCCCTAGCGGTCTTGGGACTAAAAGAATGGTTGGGACAACAAACATCCATCTCGTTCGTCCTTTGGATACCCGTATGACTATCGAAGGCTATTGAAGTGACTAATTCCTGAAAATTAGGAGGCGTTAATAACAAAGAAATTATTGGAGTTATCTTATCATTTCTATCTAGTCCCAATAGGCTTAACCAATTGCGTTTCGTAAAAAAATCTCAATATCGTATTCGTCTAGATCAAAACTTTCCAATGATCTCTTCCAGGATTGGACTGATACCTGCTAACCAGACCTACAGCATAAAAAATGTCTAGACGAGTACGCATCATAGCGTACATCAAGCTCCCGACAATACTAGAATATGAAACTCGAGACATGTCTTCTTTTTCATTTTTAGTCTCTGGACACATTTCAAGGATTAAAGTCTCACCTCTTGCTATAGGAGTATCCATGGGTTTGCAACTATTCATTCGGAAGCGTTCCAAAATTTTATTTATACAAGTTTCTTGAGATAGACTCAAAAACTTCTTAGAACCATCTCTTTGGATCTTAACACCCAATATATAGTCTGCTTCACCCATGTCTTTTATGTTAAATGACTTTGAAAGCCATGACTTGATAGTTTTGACATACTCTAAATTATTTCAGGCTAATAAAATATTATCCACGTAAAGGGAAAGGATTACAAACATTCCATTGGAATTCTTAACATAGATGCAATGGTCTTCATCGATCATCATGAAATCATATGATATCACCTCTTTGTGAAATCTCAACTACCACTGCCTTGAAGACTGCTTCAGGCCAGAAATAGATCTTTTTAATTTGCAGACTTTCTTTTCTTGACCTTTAACGATGGAACCTACAGGTTGTTCCATGTAAATTTCCTCGTTTAGTTCTCCATTTAGAAAATCTGGCTTCACGTCCATTTGGTATAACTCTAGATCCAAACGTGCAACAATAGCCAAAAGTAAGCAAATTGAGGTAAACTTCACAACCGGTGAAAAGGTTTCCTCATAATCTATTCCAGCTTGTTGGGTAAAACCTTTCGCAACCAATCATGCCTAGTATTTTTCTATTGACCCGTATGCTTTGCATTTAACTTTGAGAACCCATTTGTTCCCAATAGCTCTACGCCCAGAAGAAAGGTCAACAAGATCCCAGACTTTATTGGTTCTCATGGACTCCAATTCCTCTTTTATTGCTTTTATCCATTCATCTTTTCCAGGGCTTGCCAAAGCCTCAGTAACAGAATTAGTCTCATCTAATTCTGAGAGGGATACCAAGAAAACGTAATCCTCAATCTCGTATGATCGTTTAGGTATACCTTTCCTAGTACTCTTACGCAATTGAAGTTCAGACTCCTCGATAGGATTTTGAGATTCAAAACTCCCACTTGGATCAGGAATCAATCCTTGATATATTTGACTACCAATCATGTGTGAAGACATTGTCTGGTCATTTGAATTCAACATTTCGTAAAGAGGCTCTCCTTCCTTAATTTCCCCATTTTTTTTGGAAAATCATTTTCTAGAAATGTGACATCTTGTGATTCAATTTCAGTAATACTTCCATCTTTTCATTCATCGATGAACACATACCCTTTGGAGTGTTCTGAGTATCTTATAAGATTCATTTCTTCCCTTTTGGACTCAATTTTCCAAACTTACCAAAACAATCTTTTACATATGCAGCACAACCTCAAGGTCATAGATCATTCTGGTTTGGTTTATGACCAGTCCATAGCTCATAGGGAGTGGAAGTAACTGATTTAAAAGACACTTTATTCAATATGTAGGCTACAGTCAATAGCACATCTCCCCAGAAGGAGATAGGTAAATTTACATGCGCCATCATGGACCATGTCATGACCAATAATGTTCTATTCCTCCTTTCTGCTACACCATTCTGTTGAGGTGTGTAAGGAATAGTTAACTGTCTGGTAATGCCTTTTTCATTACATAATTCTTCAAACTGTTTTGATAAATATTCACGGCCTCTATCGGTTCTTAAATTCTATATATTTCTATCTAATTGATTCTCAACTTCATTTATATATCTTCTAAAGCATTCAAGTGCTTCCGATTTGTAAGAAATCAAATAGACGTAACCGAAGCACGTGAAATCATCAATAAATGTAATGAAATCCAAAGCACCAGACCTTTCCCTCACATTCATTGGACCATAGATATCATAATGGGTTAATTGCAATGGGGAATCTGCTCTCTTAGTCTTCCCAAATGGTTTACATGTAATATTTCCGGCAAGACAATTTTCACAAGTTGGCATTTTGATTTTGGAGAAAGGACCGAAATGTCATTCCTTTGCCAATCTATTCATACGGTCTTGCCCTATGTGACCTAATATTGCATGCCATGTAATAACATCAACATCACTGTTACTAGAATAACATGTCATTACACAACGGTCAACATAATAGTCATAAGTTGAAGGATTACAATCTAAAACGATAAAACCATCACAACGAAGTCCAAAACCATAAAAAACATTGTCTTGAGTAATTCTAACACCATTGCGACTAAACTTTAAATCAAAACAAATATATAGAAGAACAGACACAGATACTAAGTTACGTCGGATCTCTGGAGCATATAGGACGTCATGCAACAGCAAAGATCGGCCACCACGAAAGTCCATTTTGCAAGTGCCTATCCCTTTGACTCCAAGCTTTGCATTATTTTCTACATATATCCACCTTGATCCAAGTGAGATTCGACAAAACTCCACAAATAATTCTCGATAGCGACTCACTTGGTCGGAGGCCCCTGAGTCTACAGTCCACACAGGATAAGATTCAGTTAGTAAAACAGTGCTAGAAACATATATGGCACTTAGAGATGCGTTTTGAAATGCTGCATTTTTCATGCTCGGGACACTCATGAGCAAAATGCCCTGGAACATGGAAGCTGTAGCATTTCATGTTACTCTTGTCTTTCTTCTTGAAAATCATTTTCCCTTCTTGGGATTTGGCTTGTTCCTTTTCTTGGAGGAACCTTCTTCGATCTCTTTACCCTTCCTGTCATTTTTCCAATTTTTCTTGCACTTGAAGCTTGAAGACTTTGTGCCACTTGATTCTGCCACATAGGCATTAGATACAGTTTTAGCAATACCAAGCCACTCGTTTTCAAGCTCGACATGATAGGCAACATCAGAAAAAGTTTTGATGTTATCATTATAGGTTAAGTTAACCTTCAAGTGTTCCCAACTATTGGGAAGAGACCGGATCACTTCCTGAACTTGTTTCTCATCAAAGAGAACATGACCAGCACTTTTGAGTTGAGCAATCATGTTAGACATCACCCTAAGGTGTTGTTTGAAATTGTGATCATGACGCTTCTTGTAAGTGTCAAATTTGATAGTCAACTGTCTAAGGCGGGTCACAGTTGTATAAATCTCTCGTAAGTGTGCCCACATAGCATGAGCAGTAGGGTATTCTTCACATTCGTGAATGAGATCATAAACAATAGAACTCACAATAATTCCACGAGCAGTGGAATCTTTCTTTTTCCACGCATTGTAAGCTTCGAGATCTCTTCTGTGTTGAGCAGTGTTACTCTCTTTTGGGTGAACTAAAACATGGTTAATACCCTTCTAGAGCATTTTACTCTTCCAGTACATACCACATCTTATGACTCCAGATGTCGTAATTCTCACCGTTCAGTTTCTCACCCTTGTTTAGATCAACAAAGATGTTCTTAGATGTCATATCTGTTAAATGAGACATTTAAGCAAGTTTTCTTTTTTATTCATCAATATTTACTTGAACAAATTTATGTATGTGATATTCACACTCAACCAAATTAATTCCCATAATGACTTCATATTTAGTGTAAAATTGAAAGGTCACAAAGTTTCAGATCATCATCTACAGTCTAAACGTTTAATCAAAAATGAGAAAAAAAAATCTTCGTGTGAATATTATTTTAATGACTTTCAATTATGTCTCAACCCATTTAAAATAAATAAATAAATAAACGGGATTAATAGAAAGTTAAACAACATAGTTTCATTTATTGAAAAAAAATTCACAATGCAAATTACAAGTTCATAAGGACAAGTCTCCCCCACTTGGCTTCAAGTATTCGAAGATACAACTCAAAAGGTTGACTTGGCTAAACCTCGTGATAAATATTAATTAAAGAACTACCCCAAAGTTCTCGGAGGGAATCTACTAAAATTGGAAAAGCATCTCAATCCGTGATTTCAATAAAATTAGCAAGTTCGTCTCGTTTCAACCGAAAAAAGTTAAATATGTTCAGGCATTGAAGCATTAGGAGACATCTTAAAAGCCTTAAACTCTTTGAATTTCTTCTCTCCTTCCCTTCATATAGCCCTTTGATCCCTTAGTAGATTTTGCATTGCCCTCGGGACATTATTCCTTATGACTTCATGTCCACGGAAATATGTCCTACGACGATGTACTCTTCTACATTGTTCCCTTGCTCAATTTTGAGAACTCCCGCTTGGAGTACTTCGAGCTTGTCCCTGTCCAGCCATGCCTGAAATAGGAACAATGAAACAATAAGAATGGACATACCATTCAATATGGCAACATATACCACATACTCGTAGAAGACAAAATTACATTTAAGGATCATATACAATTGTAATGGTGTGGCTATTAGGAGGTTATAAAAAAAAAACTTTTGCTTTTCAATAACAGAATTTCAACACTTCATAACTCACTCATTTTTAATCCGTTTAGCATCCATAATATATCAATGGAAAGCTTGTAACGAATAGATTCTGAAAATATATACCACACGTTGTAATTCTTAATAAGTAATTTCCTGAAATCAAATTAGAGAATGCAGTTTTTCAAAAAACTGTCACAATTTTCGGCTTATCTTCAAAAAAACATAACTCACTCGTTTTAAATCCGTTTTTAATGGGTAATATATCAACGAAAGCTTGTAACGAGTAGATTCTGAAAATATAAGATTCATGCCAAAATTTCATATATGTGATACACTGAAATCAATTTTCAATCCGTAAAAATCAGAAAAAATGATTCAGATACAACAAGCCTATTATCAGTTAAATTAAAAGTGACAGATATGGAGTAATTAATTCTCTATTTATAGAGAATATAAGTAATTGAAATAGACACTTGGTGGTACCCAAAACAAGTTTTCAAAGATGGTACTTATTTCATCTATGGTACCCAAACAGTTATTTCAATGTAGTACCCAAGTAATTTAAAATATTATAAACTATATAAAAACTCCCATCGTAAGACATCTACATCTTAATTTTAATACACTAAGATAAAACAAGAACCATGGCACAGTTGAAACGAAGGGCAATCAAGATTCCAGTTTCTTTTCAACGCGTTAGACTAGGAAGCAAATTAACCTGAGGCTCTGATACCATTGATAGAAAAGAGTAACGGGGCAAGAACAACGATTGTGTACCTTTCAATTACAGCGGAAGTTGTTGATCTTACCACCAAAGAAATTTGCCCTAGGCCACTTTGAATCACTAGGAAATAAAGCTGATATCACAAACAAAATGTCTTCTAAGTTCTTGTGTGTTTGTTGGAGATATTTTATATATCCAATTCTCTGTCAAAGAGGATGAAAGCGTAACCCAAAGAGAAATCCTCTGCTCCTATTTAAAAGAGGAGTTACTTGGGAAGAGGAGGAGTTATGTGAGAAGAGGTTACTCTCCGATAACTAAGAGGGAAAAACTGTACGGTTATTTTTCTCCAGACAACTTCCTTTACTTTTTTCTCTTCCAATGGGTCGGGTCATTCCACATGGGCGACCCACTCAGTCCAAAAAATCCAACATAGCATAAAAAAGGCAAAATATGGTTCCCTTTGAATCTTAGATGCTTGACTATCAACTAATTCAATTCTTGCTCTACTGTGAATTCTTTTTTTCGCTACAACAAAATGTAGATAGCAAGGAACCTGTGTGTTTACCCCCAAATAGTGGGTAACAATTACATTTGTAAGTGGTTGATAGGATATGTGGTTAAATTTAATTTATAATATAAGACAGTAATGAGTAAGTAGAGGTACGTATTAGCAAATAACAATAATGGGAACTAAAGAAGACAAGTTGATAAATGCTGTGAATTGGTCCGGTCTGGAGGATGCTTCCTTCAACCGAGCCAATATGCTTAAGAAAATTCCTTTGCCACTTTGCTGATTACAATATGTAGAATGGTGAAAAGCTAAACTGAAAAAAGAAAGAGTAACCCTCTATTTATAGCAAACAGTAAATGGGCCCTAGTACAATGTAGGAAAAGCCCTTTTAGAAAAATATTAAAATGGATAAGGCTACGTCCGTACGGTCTGACACCCTTACTGTTGTCAGGGAAAGTGGAGGAACGGTCAGATGATGCGTGCCCTGCTCCATAACTGATTATCCGAAACTATATTGAATGCACTCTTTAGGCTCGGATTTTCTGTGATCGGCAGAATAACTTCGGTGTTGATGCATAGTTGAAAGTATTCATGACCCCACGGCTTTCCGTCCCTATTGGCTGTCACGACCCTATTCTCCCTTGATCTGATGTCCGATAGCTTTAAAATTAACCTCGGTTCTTACCGGACACAAATAGATTCGAATTTTACAGCATACAGATAGTCCCCATACTTTCCAGATTGGAGTTTCACCGAAGTGACGGGAAGTGACAAAAATTCTTCCGGTGACTTCTCCAGTAAGTTTACTCTTACTTTGAAAATAAGCGGGAACTGAAACATCTCTTCGTGTCACGTACTTTTGACTTCGGCCACATGTCGCCTTTCAGATGACTAGCTTCAGTAACCGCCTCAGGGTCACGTCTTATTAAATTCCAGACACATGTCCTCAATTGGTTGGACGGCTTCAGTAACCGTCGTAGAGGTTCGCCTATGTAAGGGAGTTATAGTCATTTTTTTTCACTTTTCACTTTCACCACCCATTTAGTCCTGCTCTTTGCTTTCTTTGCTTCGAAATCTTCACATTTTCGAGAAGTTGTTAAGGAAATTCGTCCGGGATCCTAAAACCTTCTTCATTTTCCAGCAAATCTTCTTGAATTTTTGCTAACTCCATTTGTTTATCACCAAATCTTCATATCTTCATATTTTTGGCATTCAAATCTTCATACCTTCAACTGGAATCTTCATCTTTAATCTTCATATCTTCATATTTTGATCATTCAAACTCAAAATGTCAACGAATACCGACTCTACTTCCCAGAACGTGCCATCGGTTTCTTATCCAACTGTCGAGCCTGTTGTCGATCCCGGGGACAAAACCAAAGTACCTTTCGAACCGACGGCCAAAGACATAATACCCTTGAAGCACAATTTTATCCTCGAATTCACCGTCAAAAAAGCCGTACAGACTTCTAATCGGGGTTACTACAGACGCTACCCCTCGTCGATCAAAGAAGAGCGTCTTCCTCAAGTTTGGACCGAGTGTGGTTAGGACAACCGCCCCGTACAAATTTTTGCTCTCGGTGATGACAAATCAGTCACCGATTTAAAAGAAGGATTTTTATACGTTTATATGTACCCATTCACTCTCAAGCTCGACCCTCCGATCGATCTGGTCATTCTTGAAATGTGCTGAACGTATAACGTATGTCTTGTCCAGATTAGTTCGAATATCTGGAGGATCGTGGCTTGTCTTCTTCTTTTGGCTAATAATGCCAAAATCGATTTTATGTTGGCTCATTTCATTCGGTTATATTGCCCGAGGATCTTCCGCGGGGGTGTGATAAAAGTCTCAAAATGAGGCAAAAATCCCATTCTTTTCAGTGTTGATGAGAATAGGGATCGAGGCTAGCACGAGTGTTTTGTCCGGGTTAGGAGCACGGATATTATACCGGCTGAATACATGCCTTTTCCTAAAAAATGGAATGACAAACGTAAGTTTCTTAGATGTTCCTCCTTCACGTATCTTTGAGTACCACCTGTTCTTTTTCCTTTCTTCTTCTTCCTCTTTTCAACTTTTCCGATATCGCAGCCGAAGCTTGGATTCCTAATGCAATTTCGGGTTTTGTCGATTGGAATGAAGAAATCATCGGCCAGCACTTGCATGAAGACCAGACATGGGCAGTCTTGTCCCGTGATCGATAGATAGCGTAGAACCACGGTATCCCCTTCTTTCCTTTAATCCTTGTCATCCATTTTTCATTTCAATTTACCTCCAATTAATCTTCCAATACCCAGGTTTGGGCAAAGGTTCTGTGATCCCACAACCCGCACCAGTAGATAAGCCCACAACACCGAGCTCAGATTTTGATATATCAGGTTTGGCTCGGCTTATTGCCGCAGCTGAAAATAAAAAGAGAAAAACCACGACAAAGGGTCAGAAGAAAAAGAAAAGGTCGAGGGATGATGTTCGAGGCCTGAGAGATGAACCCGAGGCTGATGTTTTTATTACAAGAGTCGTGTCGGGACCTTCCATTGCTGCAGCTACCGGGGACGATACAACTTTGGTGGAAGTCCCAGAGAAAAATATTGAAACTGCTCTTTCGACCCCAATCACAGGTGGGGAGGCTGAGGTTCCTTTTCCTCCAATATCCGAGTATATTCAAGCTCTAATTCCACGAAGGTCTGTTGAATTTACTGATATTACAAGTGACACTTCACTCGAGGCGGCGCCCTTGGTAAAAAATCCTAGAAGGGCCGACACAACTTCAGGGGCCGAGACTGCTCAAAGGGTTGAAACCACTCGAGGGGTCGAAACAACATTGACTACCGACCTTCCCCCAAGTGGCGAACTAGCTACTGCAGCCGAGAAACCGTCAACGGCTGATACAACTCCTACTTCTCCTCCTACTCGTTCTTCTGAACAGGAGAACCTTGTTGATATGTTTGTCAATACCCCTCCTGCTACGGCGGAAGCTTCAAGGTTCAGTCACCTCCGTATTCCTCGAGCAGCAAGGATTGCCAGCCGGTCGACTAAGTCAGGTTCGAGATCTAGACTTATAGATATTTTTTCGGCCCCGAGTGTAGAGCCGAGGAGGACAAGGTCGACCATGGTCACTGTCCCTGAGGACTGCAGCCTTTTATCTCGCCCCGTGGGGGTTGGTAGTTAGCTAAGACCTCTTATTTTAGATTCGGACAAGGGGAAGATAGAAGGACTCTCGTGGCAGTGTCTTATGAATGAGGGCATGCATACTGGCAATCGGGTAAGAATTCTTACATATCTTTAAAGCATCTGATGTATGATTCTTTATCTAATTTGTTGATTCTTTATCTTCATTTATTTTACTTTTACAGAGCGTCGTGCTTGTGAATGAAGGCTTCGTCCGAGCCCAGCACTTGATAGACGACTTGCGGGCCCAGCTAGATGCTCAAGGATGAGAGATTTAGAATTTCAAACTTCTCCTGCAAGAAAAAGAGGATCAACTGAGTCGGGTCACTGTTCCCCCGAATCTTCAATCCGAGATTGAAGTGGCAAAAAGGGTGAATCTCCATTTAAAGAATGAACTCGATGACGTAGTCGAAAAGAACAAGCTCCTGGACGGGGATAACAAAAATCTCAGCAGAGAGAATGTCGATTTTGCCACCAAACTTTGTGAGTTTGAAATCACTATCGCCCAACTGAAGGAAGGGCTTGATTCCGTCAAGGCCGATGCTGTGAAAACGGAAAAGAGGTTCAGGCAGCTCGAAGCTGAGAGATTTGCTGAGAAAGACAAGTTGAGGATAATCGAAGAAAAGGTCGAGACACGAGCCCGGATTAGTGATGAGCTCAAGGGTCAGCTCGAGGCCATTGTTTTAGCCAATGATGCTCTTCAGACCGAGCTAGCATCTGTCAACAAGGTTCGGATCACTCTAAGTGACATGAAGTCCGGGCTGGAGGAGAAATTAAAGAAAGCTCAAGCCGACTTGGAGGAAGCTTGTAAAGATATTGAGGCCACCGAGGCTGGTTCTACCCTTTTAACTGAGCATGAGCGGTGGAAATCCTAGAGGGTCACACTCGATCAGGTTCAACGGGGTATGGAAGACATTCCAACTCGCATACTTGACGCGAAGATGATCGAGGATAGGGCTAAGAAAGCTCTCGAGGATAGCTCCGAAGATGATTCTGAAGAGACCATTTCTGAGGACTCGGGTTCTTCTCATATGGAGTAAAATAGGGCCTCTATGAGCCTTTTTGTTTTTGTTTTTGATCTATGAAAATCATAAGTGTAAAGCTTTGGCCTATTAGGCTATATATGTGTTAGGCTATATATGAAATCCATATTTCCTTTTGCCAGCACTTTCTTCGATCTTTGGTTCGATCATATTTTTTTATATTTCTTTTATTGTTTGCTTCGTAAAGAATGGTTGAGGTTTGGCCCTAAGCCTTTTAACCGTTTCTCTTAGAAAATCGAGCCAACCTTAACTCATTAGTTGTGGGCTTTATTTTGTTCGGTTTCGTCTTGACCAAAGACTTATAGATGGCTTGCCCGTGGGGCCTTTTATGTTTTATGACTTCAGACGTCTCCGAATCACTTTGGGCATTTAAGTCGAGGTCTTTAATTATATGACCTTCTTTCGACTGTTTGAGTTTAGTGAATTAGGTTCGGCTAACTGTAACCTTTGTGCCTTTGTCAATTTTATGACGACAGTCCCCAGTTGAGGGTTAAAAGATAATTGGGCTCGGTTAACTATAACCTTTGTGCCTTGGTCGATTTTATGACGACAGTCCCTAGTCAAGGGTTATATTAATAAAAGAACGTGCTTAAGACATACTTTTCAAAAGTATTTCTCTTCATATCTCAAATGCTTATCTCATACAAAACTAAGGATTTCATCCGATCCCTACTGCTCTTGCCGTAGCAACACTACCTGGGCACGATTCGTTCGATCGTTTAGCCCTTACATTTAAACCTAATACAGAAGGTTCAGGTAACTAAAAAAAAACAAAAATTGTTTCGATCTTGACTCCGTTTCTTGTTTTGCTTCGATGAGCTCTTCTTCGGTCTTGGTGGGGGTATAGTAGTCCCCTAATATTTGTCTGTGAAGTATGAACAGGGAAACACTATTCAAAAAATAATCCTGCCAATTATCCAGTCCCCAGTACTTAGCTGGTCTTCGAGCTTATGGGTACTTAGCCTCGTCTTCTTAGGGTAACACGTTGTACTTGTTGCCTCTTTAAAATCTTACTGGAAAACCCACTTTGGGATAAAACCGGGCTAAGGAAAAGAGTGCAACGCATGTTTTTAGACCTAATTCTAACACCTTTGTAATTTATTCCGGTACGACACTGTAAAAAAGATAGGTGAGAATTTTTAGAATAATCAAAAGGGCTAACGGGTCATACCTTAGCAATAGTATTTCTTCAGGTGTGCCACGTTCCAGTTGTTGTGCAGCTTTTGGCCATCTCCGGTTTCCAACTGCTATGATCCTTTTCCAGTTATTCCGGTTACCTTATACGGTCCTTCCCAGTTCGGCCCCAACTTTCCATCATCGGGATTTTTAGTGTGCAGGGTAATCTTCCGAAGCACTAATCCCCAACTTGAAAATGTCGAAGGTCTGTCCTTCGATTGTAGTATCTTCCCATTTGCTGGTTTTGAGCTGCTAAACGGACCAGCGCATTCTCACGTAGTTCGTTCGTTAAGTCGAGCTTTACGGCCATAGCCTCTTCGTTTGACTTGTTTGTGGCATACCGAAACCTTAGAATTGGCTCACCAACTTCTACAGGGATTAAAGCCTCGGCCCCGTAGACCAGGGAAAATGGTGTTTCTCCCGTGCTTGATTTTGATGTCGTTCTGTAGGCTCATAATACCTCCGGTAGCACTTCCTTCCATTTGTGTTTTGATGTCTCTAACCGTTTTCTCAGATTTTGAATTATGATTTTGTTCGTTGATTCTGCCTGTCTGTTCTTGGGCGATACGGAGTTGACATCATCTTTTTGATCTTAATCCCTTCAAGGAAGTTATTAACTTTGTTGCCAATGAACTGTCGACTGTTATTGCAAGTTATCTCGGCTGGGATGCCGAACCGAAACACGATGTGGTCCCATATGAAGTTAATAGCCTCCTTCTCTCTAACTTTCTCAAAATCCTGCGCTTCAACCCATTTTGAAAAGTAAGCAGTCATAAATAAGATAAAACAAGCTTTACCTGAGGCCCATGTTAAAGGACCGATCCATTCCCCATTTCATAAACGGTCAAGGGAACAGGACCGGGTGCAGTAACTCCCCCGATTGGTGTATCATTGGCGCATGATTTTGGCACCCATCACATCTACGGACAAAGCTTTTCGCGTCTTCTTCCATTTGGTTCCAGTAATACCCTGCCCTGATAATCTTCCGAACCAAGGCTTCGGCACCGTAGTGGTTACCGCAGGTTCCTTCGTGAACCTCTCTCATCACATAGTCCGTTTCTCTGAGTCCTAAGCACTTAGCCAAAGGTCCGTAGAAAGACTGGCGATATAATTGATCATCTACCAAGCAGAATTGGGCTGCTTTGGTTCGAAGGGACCTCGATTCTTTTGGGTCATTTGGGAGTTTTCCATCACGCAAGTAGTGGATGTATTTGTTACTCCAATCCCATGTCAGACCCATTGCATTTATCTCGGCTTGACCATTTTCCACTGCCGAGTTTATCAATTGGATGACCGTGCCAGAATTGAACTCTTCCTCTTCAACTGATGAGCCTAAGTTGGCCAATGCATCTGCCTCGTTTTTCTGCTCCCTCGGTATATGTTGCATGGTCCATTTTTTAAACCGATGCAATATTACTTGAGTTTTTTCCAAGTATCTTTGCATTCGTTCATCCTTGACCTCGAAGATGCCATTGACTTGGTTGACAACCAGAAGGAAGTCACACTTTGGCCCCTAAACTCCGAGCTAATTCTAGACCTGCAATCATAGCCTCATACTCGGCTTCATTGTTAGTTAATTTCATGGTTCTAATTGATTGTCTAATAACATCACCTGCGGGGGCCTTAAGAACAATGCCCAACCCGGTCCTCTTTAGGTTTGATGCCCCGTCTATATATAGGGTCCAGATACCCGAAGCCTTTTCCGAAGTTAACAAGAGCTATTTCTCTACCTCGGGAATCATGGCGGGGGTAAAGTATGCTACAAAATCGGATAAGATTTGAGGTTTAATAGTCGTTCTAGGCTTATACTCGATATTATAACCGCTAATCTCTATGGCCCATTTGGTCAATCTACCCGATAGTTCCGATTTATGCATGACATTTTTTTAATGGGTAAGTAGTTACCACACATATGGGGTGACATTGAAAGTAAAGTTTTAGCTTCCTTGACGCACTTACCAATGCCAAGGATAATTTTTCGAGGTGCAGATAATGGGTTTGTGCATCCCCTAATGTCCTACTCACATAATAGATTGGAAATTGCATACCTCCTTCTTCTCTGACCAAGACGCCGCTCACCGCAACCTTGGATACTGCTAAATATAGGAATAGTTGTTCATCTGCCTTCGGCGTGTGCAGCAAGGGTGGGTTCAACAAGTATCGCTTCAACTCTTACAAGGCCTTTTGACATTCTGGTGTCCAAATGAAGTCATTCTTCTTCCTCAACAGAGAGAAGAAACGGTGACTTTTATCTGATGACCTAGAGATGAATCGGCTCAGAGTTGTTATCCTTCCGGTCAGCCTTTGCACTGCCTTCACGTTGTTCACCACTTCAATGTCCTCAATGGCTTTGATTTTATTCGGGTTAATTTCAATCCCCCGATTTGATACAATAAAGCAAAAAAAATTGCTAGATCGGACCCTGAAGGCACACTTCTCCGGGTTCAGCTTCATGTTGTATTTGCGAAGTACATCGAAGGTATCTTGCCAATATTTTAAATAGTCCTCTATTTCCAGGGACTTAACTAACATATCATCAATGTAAACCTCCATTGTTTTACCTATCTGTTCTTCGAACATTTGGTTAACTAGGTGTTGATAAGTTGCTCCGGCATTTTTTTAATCTGAATGGCATGACATTTTAACAATAAGTCCAATATCGGGTAATAAAAGAAGTTTTCTCCTGATCCTCCGGGTGCATCCAAATCTGGTTGTACCAGGAGTAGGCATCGAGAAAACTTAACATCTCATGCCCGGCCTTCGCATCAATCATTCGATCAATGTGAGGCATAAGGAATGAATCCCTCGGGCATGCAATGAATCCTTCGGGCATTCTTTGTTTAAATCTTTATAGTCAATGAACATTCTAAATTTGTTACCTTTCTTTGGCACAACGACGACATTGGCCATTCGGTCCAGATATTTAACCTCTCGAATAAAGCCTATTTTTAAAAGCTTTGTTACCTCATCTTTAACGAAGGCATGCTTTGGTTCTGCCATTGGTCTTCTTTCCTGTTTGACTGGAGTGAATTTCCTATCGAGGCTGAACTTATGCGTTGTAACTTCCGGTGGCACACCTGTCATGTCTATATGGGACCATGCAAAATAATCAACATTAGCTTGAAGAAATTTAATTAACTTGTTCCTGAGCTCCGAGGTCAGCCTCGTGCCCAGGTATACCTTTCTATCCGGTAAATGCACGAACAAGATGATCTGATCCAACTCCTCCAAGGTAGATTTGGTCGCATCTGAATCATCTGGTAATATGAATGATCTGGGCACACCGAAATCATCCTCTTCGAAATCCGGGCTCATCTCCTTCTACTATCCATTCGAGCCCGTATTCTTTAATTGCTATTTGGTGTCCTTGTCTTTGATTCGCTTATTAGCCTTTTGAACCGGTGTCTTCAAAACGAGGGGGAGTTCTTCGATCGCGAACATTTCCCTTGCTGCGGGTTGTTCACCGCGGACAGTTTTTATCCCTTTCAAAGTTGGGAACTTCAACATCTGATGTAATGTCGATGGCACCGCCCTCATGCTAGAATCCACGATCTGCCGAGTAAAGCATTATATTTCATCTCCCCCTCGATGACATAGAACACGGTATGTTGTATGGTCCCGTCGATGTTGACCGGTAAAGAAATTTCTCCCTTTGTAGTTTTACTTGCCATATTGAATCCGCTGAGCAACCGAGCTACCGGAATGATTTGATTCAGCAACTTTAGTTGTTCTACCACTCTTCATCGGATAATGTTGGCTGAACTATTTGAGTCAATCAAAATATGTTTAACTTGAGATTTAAAAATAAGAATAGAAATTACCAATGAATTATTGTGCGGCTGAATGATGCCTTCTGCATCCTCATCATTGAATGAGATAGACCCCTCGGGCATGTAATCCCTGGTCCGCTTTTCTCATACAATCAAAACCTTTGTTATTTTCATCATCGGCCCTCGTGGCGTATTCGTTCCTCTGATTATCATATTGATCACGTGCTGTGGCTCCACCGGCTCGGCCTGTTTGTAATTTTCCCTTCCTTTGTAGTGGCTTTTAGCTTGCTCACTCAGGAATTCTCGGAGGTGACCGTTTTTCAACAACCGAGCCACCTCCTCCCTTAATTGGCGGCAGTCTTCGATTCTATGGCCATGAGTTTCATGGTACTCACACATCACGCTCGGATCCCTTTGAGCTGGATCGGATCTTAACGGCCTTGGCCACCTGGCTTCTGTGATACGTCCGATAGCCAAGACAAAGTCTGATATGTTGACGTTGAAGTTGTACTCTGATAACTTCGGTATGTCTCCATTGCTAGCTGAACTACCGGCATCGCCTCTAAATAGCAATCCTTGGCTGTTTGACCCACGATCAGCTCTCTTATCACCTCTACTCGAGAGATGGCTGGGGCTACTTCTTCCTTTATCCGACCTAAAGCTTGATTTCTCCGGTTGGGAGTATGGTCGATACCTTTCCCTCGATGGCCTTGTCTCCGGTTCACAATTTCTCTTCGACATTCAGAGCCCTTGCTTCCATTTATTGGACCCGGGGGGGGGGGGGGGGGGGGAGTTCAAGTTGGTCATCCTCTACCCGAATCTTGGACTCGTACCTGTTATGGACATCTGCCCAAGTTACTGCCTCGTACTCTAATAAGTTCTCCTTTAATTTGAACGAGGCAGTTGAGCTTCGGGAATTGAGCCTCTTAGTGAAAGCT
This sequence comes from Lycium barbarum, assembly GCF_019175385.1. Taxonomy (NCBI): domain Eukaryota; kingdom Viridiplantae; phylum Streptophyta; class Magnoliopsida; order Solanales; family Solanaceae; genus Lycium; species Lycium barbarum. Next base: position 2,608,085 of record NC_083348.1, on the reverse strand, counting down.
TGTGCCGCCCATTATTTTGGGACGAAGGGAAGTTCCATCCATTCCCTTTGGAACCGGTTCACGAATTCACGTAGCAGCTCATTATCTCTTTGGGTGATTATAAAAATATCTGCCTTTCTGGCCTGTACCTTCTTGGCCCCGGCATGGGCTTTGATGAACGCATCTGCGACAGTGCTCCTTTGGACAATGTTTCACCAAACCTTTTCAGTAATACCGACTCTATTTCATCCTCCTCGACATCATTGCCTTTTATGGCACAAATGTACGAGGTCACGTGCTCTTGTGGGTCCGTTGTCCCATCATATTTTGGAATATCTGGCATCTTGAACCTTTTGGGGATCAACTTTGGGGCCGCACTCCATGGGAAGGGCCTTTGAATGTATCTCTTTGAATCTGGTCCTTCAAGATCGGGGGTGCTCCCGGGATCTGATCCACCCGAGAGTTATATGTTTCCACCCTTTTCTCCATTGAATCACCCATTTTGCCAAAGTTTCAAGCATCTTCAAAACCTCGGTAGACGAACTGGCCCCAGATCCGTTGCTCTCGATTATCCGTGCTTCCTCTCGCCTTGGTTCGGTAACCCTTTTTGGCTTTGCCGAAGCTACTTTGTCGTCTTTGCTCTGAAGCTGAGCTATGGCGATCGCCTAGTCCTGTAACATTTCAAATATTAAACGTAAGTTTATCTCATCCGGTATATCCGGTGCTTTCTGGGCCTTCGCCCGAGGCAAAGTAGTTGAGTTATGGCTATTTAAAGGGTCTGTAGCCGAAAGGGCAGCATTCTCCTAGTTGACGGTATTTTGCCAGTTAAGGCCTTCTCTTGAGTTGACAGCATTTGGGTCGGCAGGATCAGCAGGTGGGTTTCGTAACCCGTTGTTGTTTTCGTTTTCAGCAACTATCTCATTGTTGTCCACATGCCCGGAATGACCGCTGTTTGTCATTTCGAACGTATTTTCAGCAAATCTGCAAACTTTCAAACAAGTGAAAATGAAGTAGAAAATTAAACCACCACTATTATCCTATCCCCCATTGTGGGTGCCAAACTGTTTACCCCCAAATAGTGGGCAACAATTAAATTTGTAAGTGATTGATAGGATATGTGGTTAGATTTAATTTATAATATAAGACAGTAAGAAGTAAGTAGAGGTACGTATTAGCAAATAACAATAATGGGAACTAAAGAACACAAGTTGATAAATGTTGTGAATTGGTCCGGTCTGGAGGATTCTTCCTTCAACCGAGCCAATATGCTTAAGAAAATTCCTTTGCCACTTTGTTGATTACGATATGTAGAATGGTGAATAGCTAAACTGAAAAAGGAAAGAGTAACCATCTATTTATAGCTAACAGTAAATGGGCCCTAGTACAATGTAGGAAAAGCCCTTCTAGAAAAACCCTAAAATGGATAAGGCTGCGTCCGTTCGGTCTGACACCCGTACTGTTGTTAGCGCAAGTGGCGGAACGGTCAGATGACGCGTGGCCTTCTCCATAACTGATTATCCGAACCTATATTGAATGCAGTCTTTAGGCTCGGGTTTTCCATGCTCGGTAGAATAACTTCGGTGTTGATGCATAGTTGAAGGTATTCACGACCCCACGGCTTTCCGTCCCTATTGACTGTCATGACCCTATTCTCCCTTGATCTGATGTCGGACAACTTTAAACTTAACCTCAGTACTTACCGGACACAAATAGATTCGGATTTTACCGTATACACTGTGATTGATCTCGCATCTACATTTTGCTGTGCTTGTAGTAACATAAAATTTATTTGATCAAAGTATCTCATTAGTACAAAGAATTAATAGAAGGCATTGTTTAAACATAATTCATTAACTCCGTTAAACTTCAATGAAGTGTAATTGACAGTTGACACATCCTCGACTTTTTAATTTTGTAATTCCGTGGTCACTTTTTTCAGTACCATAACTTCTTCCCACGTAGGATTTCCGGTTGTTTCACTTAATAATGCATTTTGAGAGTCCTTGAGGACTGAGGTAATAACCTTCAAGACCTGTTCTGAATATCGATATAGTGATGCATTCTTACAAAAGACAAGCTTATGGGTAGAGATATAAATATGGTGATACATTCTTACAAAACAAAAGCTTATGGGTATGGAAGAAATTGAGATACAAAGGGGTCGTTTGGTTACAGGACTAAGGGGTTATCCCAACATAAAATTTGGAATTAAAATTTGTTCAAGCAAATTAAAATAAAATTTATCGTGAGATTATTTATCCGATATAAAAATGAGATTATCTATCTGGTATAATTTCAAGATTATAAGCCTGGTTTAGAACCATATTAGAGGTGACAAATATCTCTTTGGAACTAATCTGGATACATATATATTTGAAGACAACATTGTTTTGTCGGGTGTGTTTGTGGATCATGAATATGAAGGGAAATGCCGAATTTCTTAGTATTTCAGTTCTACTTCTTCCGAAATCATAGTTATTCAGTTGTTTCACTAAATGGTAAGTATTGTTTAAGAATTTCAATATATGTCTGAGCTGCAGCGTCAAAATGTGCAAGCAAAACAATATCATTTTTTTGTGCGGATTGGCCTTCTTTTGGGGTGGTCTTTAATTTTTGTCCTCAAATTGCTGGTTTTTAATTTTTTGTCCTTAGCTTAAAAAAGTGGCTGAAAATATCTCTAGGTTCTGATTCGAACCCCCGCTCAGTAAAAAAAAAAAAACTGCAAGGCAAGACTTTTGCAAAAAGTCCGCCTTATGCGACAGACTTTTAGTTATGCCTTAAGGCAAAATCTGCCCTTCTCCGACAGACTTTTAGACATAACTAAAAGTTTATCTTACAAGGCAAAGTCTGCTGTTTCCGGTATAGGTTCTATGTAACTTAGCCTGAATAGGCATAGATTCATAAAAACCTATGCCTTGCGTTTTTTTTTAAATTTTTGACTCTGATGAGTTTCGAACTCAAATTTTTGAGATATTTTTAACCACTTAAAAATTAAAGTTCAGCTAATTGAGAGGCAAAAATTAAATACGAGTCCGTACGAAGGAAAATCGTGCAAATTGCCCATACAATATCGTAATCTCAATTGTTGGGCCCGCACTAGTAAATGACATAAGCCCTGATTGGAAAATCTCAACCAATTTGGTTGCACAATTTATTCTGCTCATTAATGGTCAAGGGTAAACCGTACTTTATCATTATTAAAACATTTTTCTGATGCCTTTTGCGCAATTCATGTGATGTATGGACCAAGAAAAAATAGTTAAATGTATGGACCAAGGGATCCGGTAGCTCAATTGAATAATTACCTGAATTTTCACTTTATTAGTGAAGGTTCGAATCCCACATTGTAATCTCCCTCCTCTATCTCTATGTAATAAAAATAATTTTTTTTAAAAATAGTTAGTTAGACAAGCAAACCTCTTTGTTGGTTGGCCAATAGAAATACTCCCTCCGTTCACTTTTACTTATTCACTATCAACTTTGCATGTCCCTTAAAAATTAATAAATGAAGTACATATTTTACCATAATACTCATATTAATTGGTGTATAGTCTCAATAGATTTGAAAAATGAGTAATAAATGTTAAGGATAAAACAAGAAAAAAAAAGTTTGTCTTTCTCTTGATATGCTAAAGTGGACAAGTAAAAGTGAAAATTTATTTTTAGTATAATGGACAAGTAAAAGTGAACGAAGGGAAAAGCTTATAACCTTAAGGGGTCGTTTGGTGCATGGTATAAGCTGGGATATCCCAGCACTAATTTTTTGTATCATGTTTGGTAGAAGGTAAATTTATCCTGGAATAAATTTATACCTTGTACCAAACAAAGTATAAAATGCATCCCATGGTATAAGCTGGGATATCCCAGCATATCCCACTTATCCTGGGGCTATTTTAAACCATCTCCGGGATAAATTAGCCCCAGGATTATAATCCCGGGATAATTTTAGCCATGCACCAAACGACCACTAAGGGTTCGTTTGGTTGGAGAACAAGTTATCCAGGGATTTTTATTCCACCCTCTACGTGGGATAAAATAACACTTTAATACTGGGATAATTAATCCGGGATTAGTTATCCCGTGATTTTATCCCAACCAAACGTAAAACAAGATGGTACTAAATTTTTATCCGAGGACTATATTTGCTTATCCGTCGTACCAAAAGACCCCTAAATTCTCACGTCTCCGCATTAAAGTTAAAAGATATAGTTAGGATATTTTAGGACTTGGATTCGTAAGCCCTTTACATTTGCTTCATTTAGTACGATCTTTTTTCTCCACTCTATTTAAGGACTCTTTCCTATCTGTCTTTAAGGACTCTTTCCTATCTGTCCACTAGCAGAAAACTAATAAGTTGAGAAAGCCATTGAGGTCCAAAGAGCTCCTCTATCTTGTCTCTTCTCCCAGCTCCCTTTGAGCTGATTTTAGCTTCACATCTTTCTCAAAAGTTTCAAACAGGTCTCTCTCTATCTCTCTCTCTCTCACACACACACTGTGTCTCTCGGTCTTGCATGCAAGTATCTTGCCCTCTAGTGTACATAGCATACAGAGTCTGTTTTATTTTCCCCATGTTTTTTATTGTATTTGCGAATTGTAACATGTGAATGTTGAAGATATAATTAAGTAGATAAAAATATACTCTCTCCAACAATTTAAACTTTTAAATGAGATAGTTACACCCTTCACGGGCTGTTCATGAATCAGACTTGTGATGGCTTGTGAAGTGCAGTGCTATATTGAAAGTACGTAAGAGGTCATAAATTCTAGTGCTTACTTTTATGTTGAACTGATCCAAAAACGAGTTGGGACAACAAGTAGTAAACGTAAGTTAAACTATCGGAGCTAAACCCTCTTTGCGCTTGAGGCGATGAAAGGGCTCCCTCTGAAGTGAACCCCTCAAAAAAATAAAAGATAAAATAAAGACGATGCATGTATTATGTACGTACTAAATCAACTTAGTTTTGATTAGTATTTATGGATGCATTAAGTGTAATATATTACTATAAAATTAACAAGTTTCGTCAAAAAAGATAAAGAACATAGTATTCCTTTTCTTTTTGTGGTTGAAACTTAAATGCTGATTCTAAGAAATGGCATATCTATGTAGGGTGCAAATATATAATTTAGTTCAGAATTTTAGTCCCTATTCCCATAGTTACTCGGGTCTCTTGGCAAAGAAACCTCTTTGAGTCTACAATTGAAAAACTACACCATGAGTCTTGAAAATTGGTGAAATACACCCCCTTTATGACATCACCAAATGAAGTTTAAAGGTTTTCAACCCTAGATTCAAAGTTTGAAAAATACAAAATAGTCCCCTTCCCTAAAGGCTAAAAGACTTAAATCCCTCCCCGAAGTCTTGAAAAAAAAAAATACAATTGTCCACATCTCCAAAGTTTTGGAAAACCCAAATAGAAATAAAAATCACTTTTCTTTCCTCCAAAAGTTAACCCCCCCCCCCCCCCCCCCCTCCCTCCCTTTTCAAATCCCTTTTCCCCGCAGAAATTCTAGGTTTTTCATGGTAAAATCACTCCCGAACCACAAAAAGCTTCTCCAATTCAACCATTGTCATCCCTAGCTCCCAGTCATTGTTGTCCAATATTGTTATCTCCAATTAATTTTTTCATTGTTGTAAAAGCTCAACCACTTCACCAACGATCATAGACTATCCTCTATGTTGATGATGGACTATAGACAAGTATATCATAAATTAGCCGATGTCAATGCAACTAAATCATTTGTCAATAATCGACCACTTGCTATACATGCTATGTTACTATTTGACTAAAAAGCAATTAATTAAATTATAATAAGGGACGTAACTATTTAAACATGAAACTAATCTTTCATTATATCATATGAGACCCTCGGACACATGATCTAATGAGTTTGAGAACCAGAAATGGTCCTCAAAGCACTACTATTTGGCTAAAAACATTAATTAATTAATTGAATTATAATAAGATACTTAACACTATTTAAATACAAAAACTAATCCTTTATTGTATCATATGAGAGCTCCGGACACGTGATCTAATGAGTTTGAGAACAAGTAATGATCCTCGAAACACTACTATATTTGTACAATATTAAATGGTAAACTAGAGACAAAATTTATAGAAAAGAAAAAAAAAAGGTACTATAACTTAACAAGATCAATATCTTCCTTTAGCATTTTGTGATTGAAAGAAACCCCTGAAACCAGTGCTTTTAAAATAGACCTTCATGGGGCATACTTACTCGTGAAGGTAAGCCCCATGAATTTAATATTTAGAAATAAAACATTTAATACTTGGCAGGTTTTCCACAACCCTCCTCTTCCTTTTTCTCTTGATTTTCAAGTCCATCACTAAGATCTTATGTTGTGTTGTAAGGTTCTCACTCAAAATAACAATTAAAGTATAAAGTTATATAAAAATTTAGTAAAAACTGTAGAAATTAAAAGAAAAAAGAAAACACACAAGATTGATATATATAACTCTCTAGACATAATTAAATTTCTAATTATTATAGAACATATCATTTTAATATATATATATTAAGTCAATCACCCTCAATTAATGATCATGGGATGTTTTGGTGGGGGGGGGGGGGGGGGGGGGATGGCATGACCCTTACCTTGTATATTTCATCAAATCAACAATAGAAGTTGAGGGGGACAAGGACCAAGACCTCCAAAAATACATAAGGTTGAGTGAACAACCTGTCAAAAGAGAACATGATGGGGACAAACAGTTCATTGTACAAAATATACATCCCTTCATGCTAATATAGAAGATTCTAACTAACAAAAAAAATAGATTTATCCTCTTTGCTCCTCAGACTTGGAAGCTGCAAAGTATCTATGTAAAATGAACCTTTGATATTTCCAGGAAGCTGAGGGTAGGATGTGTATTGAAAGGAGTTACCACTGCCTGCTGCATTTTTGGCGAGCAAATCAACAACTTGGTTTGCTTCTGTGTAACAATGGATGACATCAACCTCTGCCTGATCCATGGCTTTGACAGAGTTTAGGATAATCCCTTTTATCCTGAGATTGTTGGTATCCCTAGCCTTGAGCATGTTGACTGTTATCTAAGAATCTAGTTCAAGCTGAAAATATCTATATCTAAGTTGTAAACACTGTTGTATTCCTTTAAGAGTTGCCATGGCTTCAACAATGTTATGAGAAGTGAGAACTGTACTGAATGGAGTTGGAGAAGGCAGCTACCATTTCTCCAGTGCAAGTTCTAATGATACAACATGTGAGTACACTGTTTTGAGTCTCCACTTCTCCACATCACTGCTTAGTTTGTGCCAACGCTAGCTGAAACTACAAGTTGGAAAAGCTTTGGTTATAGCATAATTAATGGTCCGGCTAGCATGGTACTCCATCTTCCTGATATAAAACTTGTTTTGGTCCCCATATCTACAAGCAGTCCAATTTCTCCATATTTCCCAATAGATAGCAAATGGTACAATGTTAACAAGAAACTTGAGGATACTATTAACAGTAGTAGTATCTCTCCAGTGTTTCAGAAGTCTTCTGAGAGGCCAATTTCTATGACTAACACCCAAAGGGGAGACAAAGAAACTCCAGAGATATTTGGCTGTCTCTCCTTCAATAAAAGTGCGTTGAATGCTATCTCTAGTGGCTATGTTGCAACAGCTACAGTTGATATCACCATTGATGCCAAATCTGGAAAGATTCTCATTAAAATGTAGCTTGGACAGACAGGCCCTCCAGGCTATAAAATAGATTTTGAAAGGCATAAAGCTATGCCATAAACTGCTCAGCACCACATCCTTTTGTTTCCTACATCTGTTAACTTGAAAAGCAAAAGTGTTAGTGTAAAGCCCATCACTGGATGGTTTCCATAGAATGAAATCCTCCAGTAAAGGGTCCCCAATGTTAATGCCACCTATAATATTGTTGATTCTGTCATCAAAATCAAGGGCCAGCCTGGTTAAGTCTCAAACACCATTGATAATATATTCGCTGATAGTTGTATGTCTGTTGTGGTGAAAAACATGAAGAAGGTTGGCCAAGGCCCCTTTATCAAACAAATTATTCCACCACAATCTACAAGTTCCAGCATTGATCTACAAGTGACAAATTTTCTCTGATTTGTAACATGTGTTTCCAAGCATGTGAATTTCTTGAGACCCATTTTTTGGCAGCAACATGGGACCTGCTTTAGCTGTAAAAAATGTACCCCAAAGAGAGGTTTGAGTTCTAAACCTCCACCTTCTTTTCATAGAAAGAGTGTTGCTAATCTCTATCATACTTCTTACGCCTAAGCCCCCGTCTTTGGTAGGATAGCATACGTTCTCTCAGGCACTCCAGTAATACTTATTTCTCTCATTTGAAGTGCCCCAGAAGAACCAAGCAAAATATTTTTCAATAAGAGTGAAAGTTCCTTTAGGAGGGCTCATAGTAGAAAAAGTGTAGATAGGTAGAGATTACAGCACATTTTTAATCATCACCATTTTACCTCCATAGGTAGGCATATTTCCTTACCAACTGTTAAGTCCATTAGCCACCTTAGTAGCCATATTCTCAAAGTAAACAAGTTTTTTCCTTCCAATGTACAAAAAACAACCAAGATAAGTGAAAGGAAAACTTTTTTCCATGAACCCAGTGCAAGTTCTTATTCTGTTAATTCTTTGAGCACTTGCCTTTGGATCTGTCAGGAAAAAACGCTTCTTTCTATTTACCTTCTGACCTGAATCATTTTCATACTCTATAATATGATTCATGATAAGATTAATAGAACTTTCTTTGCCACTACTGAAGAAAACAATATAATCAACATAGGCTAATTGGTTAATTTGAGGGCCTCTTTTGTTCATGTGGAAAGGGATGAACTCAGGGTTGATGTTAAGGCTATTAAGAGATCTGGTAAGGACTTAAGCAGCAATAATTATAAGAGATGGTTCAAACCTTGAGAGGAGGTGATAAAACCTCTTCTAGTTCCATTGATAACAACTGAATACCATACATCTGCAATCAACCCCCAAACTAAATCAATCCAAACTTCAGAGAATCTAAACTTCCTTAGAACTGAATAAGAAAGTTTCAGAAAAGCTTGTCATAGGCTTTTGCCATGTCCGGTTTAATCACTAAGTTGTCTTTTTATTTTCCTTTTCTGATGCCCTGAATGATTTCCTAGGCTAACATCACATTCTCTGTTATCAACCTGCCCTGGACAAGAACACATTGGTTCTCAGAAATAAGAGAGGAGAGAAAGGGGTTTAGTCTGTTGGAAAGGATTTTAGTGGTAAAGTCGGTGAGGCTAATAGGTCTTATTTTTTAGAAGTTGGTTGGAGAAGTGACTTTAGTGATTAAGACTATGAAAGTATGGTTATAGAATGTGGCGAGATTCTTACCATTGAAGTATTCTTGAACAAAGTCAGTGACCTCTTTTTTTGATAACATCCCAGCATACTTGAAAGAAAGTGCCATTGAAACCATCAGGGCCTGCAGTGCTCCTAGAACTTAGATTATTAATGGAATCCTTGACCTGTTCTTCCTCAGGGATCTTGGTTAACATGTCATTATCCTCCACTGTTATAGTGTGAGGGATGTAGTTCAGGATTATATTGTCAGCAGCGGGATTCTTAGTATTATCCATGATTCCCTTTTCTTTGTGAGTACCTCCTGTTCCTTTGTTTGGGATATAGTACCTTTGTCTTTGGTATTATTTTCCTCAGTTGAGTTCTTCTCAATTCTTCTACATTAAAGTATGGAATGTTTAAGGATTTTGCAATGTCTACAATATTTAGGGACACTTTCATACTCCAATCTTTGGTTAAATCCCCTCAGAGGTTGATCTTCATCTTGTGATCCAATCCATATAGACTGGAGTTTTGGTTTGGTTAGGTCCACTTCGACCCTTACTTTAGCCATACTGTGTCGAGTTCTTCCCTCAGTGGCATTATCCATGATAAGTGGAGTACCGACAGGTGATAGAATTTTTCACAAGTAATACCAGGAATAGAGGTGAAAAGACAGTTCCGGGAGAAGGATAGCTCCAGTTTGAAACCGGGTGATCATTTTTGGAGCCACATTTGCTGCCCTTCTATCTCAATTGACCTTCTATACCAGAAGTTATTGCAATCTTGTTCAAGATCGAAATCAACAAACACTGTACAGTAATCAAAGACTCTAATAGTATTTTTACCTTTCATCGAGACTTTCTCCTCGAACTTTGATCTGATTTTATCAATTTGGGGCCTCGTCTTAATGAAATTTCTAACAATTATGAAGCGACTTCGGTCCACCATTATACCATAGTATTCTGATGCCTTGAATATGACTGTTGTTACTCCATTGTGTTTCGAGACAATGGATTTGACATTAGGGTATCCAAACTTGTCAATTTTGGTATTTGGAATTGGGGCTTATGTTTATAGCTGAGGCAAAATCAAGTTTTTGCTTTTCAGTAGGCATCGTCCCATCGGGGGGGGGGGGGGGGGAGCAATGTTTTCCATAGGACGCGCCAAAAAGGAGCCGGCCGGCGAGTCCATGGAGAAGGTGCCTGAGCACTAGACGCTCAGAAGAGTTAGAATTTGTTATGCAACGATAATTTGTACTACGGAGAGTATTTTTGTGCTTATGAAATTCCATTTTAATATATTCAAATATTTAAAAGAAACTTTAAACTTAATTGTTATTTATTACAAATACAACTAGTGCACACTCGTTAATTTTATTAATTTGAAGAGTCATTTCATTTTCACTTATATGTTTCGATTAAATTTTGACTGCTTCCTAAGAGCAGCGTGTCTACCAATTTCACCATAGCGGCCTGTCTTGAACTCATAATAGCCTATGAATAAGCAATCGTCGAGATTGAGGAAGCTATTTTAGTTTAGTAATGAGTCAAATGGAGCAGACACCCGTGTTAGGAGGTTGTCTCTGCTGGGGTTTAAGAGCTTCCGGCTAAAAACTGCTTATTTTGAGAAGTGTTTGTTTTGCAGCTAAAAAATACTTTTGGTGAGAAACAGTTTGTGTTTGAAAAGTGTTTTTGATAAGCAGATTGTTTTTTACTAATCTTCTTAAAAGGTGTTTTTGAATGTCAAATTACAAAAAAAAAGACAAGTATCAATAGATGTTTACTATTAAGATTATTCTATAGAGAAATTATTTTAAATATATATTATGAAAGACTTTAATTAAGTTTTTACTTTTATTTAATTAAAATTTAAAAGTACATATTAAAATTTTCAATTAATATAATACATAGACAAATCAAATAAATATTAAATATTGATATAATAGAAATTAATGGATAATGAGGGATATACTTGGTAAATATGTATTTATGGTAGATATATCGTTGTCTTGAACCAAATAAATTCATGCTTCTACTTTTTTTTTTTTCGAGAAGCAAAAGCTTCTCTCCAACCGCAGAAAAACTGCTTTTGCTTTTACTTTAAAGCAGTTTTAGGAATTGGCCAAACACCTCAAATAAATAAAAAAGTATTTTTTCTCAGGAAAAAGTGCTTTTGGCCTCAAAACCACTTGGCCAAAAATTCATGGTGGAGGAAACTATATCAATAAAAAAATGGAGGGAAATGAGAAGTTTCTTGTCCCTCATTGGTGAAGGAAAGCAAAACTAGTGTGCTTATAAACGGAAGTACTTCTTCTAGCTCATAAAGAGTAGAGAAGAGAGTCTCCCCTCGCGTTGCTGTCATCGGTTGACTTTGAGTTTGGCTTTGATCAAATGATCTAATTGATTAATATATTTTTCAGACCAAATTTAATTCGTTAATATTAATTTTTTATTAATGTTTTACGACATATTTGTAAAGGTAATTTAATTTCCCCTTTGTTTTATTTTCCCGTTATTTTTCGGACTTAGCCATTTTTCGTAAACAACCACTTTTCGCGATAAGACACTTGAAAGAGTTGCAACTCTTCATTTGTACCCAGATGTTTGGCTATAAATATCTGGCATTCCTTCAGATTTTCCTTACAAAATTTGGCTTTCTTTTTTCATTCTGCACTTCAAAAATATTCTGTGTAATTTGCTGCCGCCTGTTTCATTCATCATTTACTAGAGTTTGAGGCATTATTATGGTAAAGTTGATTCATTCTATCCTGGGAGAATATAATATTCCATAACGTCATAGATATTTGTGTGATCGTAAATTATTTCATTAATTAAGGGTGAAAAGGGAAATTTTAAATAAGTTATTTCTATATATAGAAATGTATCATTCTTTTTGGGACAGGCAAAAAGCAAAGTGTATCACATAAATTGGAATAGAGGGATTACTAAATAGATAGGAAAACAATTTTTGTGTGTGTGTGTATATGTAAGTGCTTAATTAATTTGTCATAATATTAATTATAGCATATGCATGCATGCAAGTGCAGAAATTCATTATTTTCGATGTGGAAGCTGAAGATAGGAGAAGGTGGAGGGCCATATCTGAAGAGTACTAACAACTTTGTTGGAAGACAAATATGGGAGTTTGATCCTAATGCTGGAACCCTTGAAGAGCGACAAGCTTTCGACAAAGCCCGCCAAGACTTCCACGACCATCGCCACAAGGGATATCATGCCTGTGCTGATTTGTTCATGAGAATTCAGGTGAATACATACATCATATATTTCCCATTTTAATTGGCCAATGTTCAAGTACACTAACTTAATTTGTTTGGTGAATTAATTAACAACAGCTAAAGAAGGAAAGTGGGATGGACTTGTTGAGCACTCCAGCAGTAAGAATAGGTGAAAAGGAACAAGTGACATATGAAGCTGTCACAAGTGCTGTCAAGAAAGCTCTCCGTCTAATCCGTGCCATCCAAGCCAAAGATGGTCACTGGCCGGCTGAGAATGCCGGTCCCTTGTTCTTTACTCCTCCTCTTGTGAGTCTCTTTCCTATTTTACAATTTCTTTTTTTAAATATATACATGTAGCGTATTAAAAATATCGAGTATATTGTGTTTTTCAACATTTTATTTATTTATGTCATTTATAATAACTAGTCTCTGGACACATGTGTTGTACGTGTGTGTCATGTTAATAGACTTTTGAAAACGATATAGATAATCTATATTATATTAAAAACATGAAGGGCCTTAGAAATGTTGATTAAATTTTTTGTTCTTCATTAAAAGACTCTATAATAGACAAAATTGTCATCTTAATAATATTTAGAATTTTAAAATCAACTAAAATTTATTTGTTAAATCTTTCCTTATTTGACTAAAAGTCTAAATCTATAGGACTTTAAATCGATTAAAAAAATTGGCAACTAAAAAATTTCCTTGTACAAATTGAAGTCCTAATACTTGGGACCAAATAAAAAACTAGACGTAGGGTATCCTAATATTAAGGTCATTAAATTTTCCAAGAAAAATATTAAAGACATTAAAAAGCAACTAAAAAATTTCCTTGTACAAATTAAAGTCCTAATATTTAGGACCAAATTAAAAAAACTATTTTTGACGTTGAAATACTTTTCAGAAATTCAAATTTCAAGGTTTAATATCTCATCATTAACCATTAGATTTGAATTCAAGTCATTACAGAAAAAAATCAAGAATTGCTACTACGTTTTTGTACGACGAAAAAAACACTACTACTATTGAAGCTAGATGAGGAATTAGGTAAACTAAGCCAATATATGACATTTACAAAGGTTGAACGGTGGTATAATCTAAATTAATTATGATATGATAATGTACTAATTTTTTTATTTACTTTAAATCATTATAAAATAAAAGGAGATAAAATGCTACTAGAATCTTTAAAAAATAAAATTCATTGAGCACTTTGTCTATTTTAAGGTTTACAGTAATAATTTTCTACAACTTCCGATGTTTAGGATTATATAAATTACATCGAGACGATGAAGTATAACATATTTTCATATCATATTTCTATTTGTGTTATTTTTTACAGTATTTAAAAAGTATACTAATTAATTAGAATATATACTAATCAAAGTATTTCAGAATACAAAAGAAAGAGTGCACGAGAGAAGAAGGAAAGTGGTTGACAAGAGCCAATGACACTAATGATTCTACAAACATAAAGATTGAAAGTAATCAATTTTTTATTACTTTAAAAATATAATTAGTATTGGATAAAATTATAATTATAATTTTAAATTTATGAATGAGTTAATATGAAGAATTCGAATCAACTAAAAGTAAACTATTTCCTTTGCTATTGAGAACAAAGAATCAAGTTTTTGAATTAACTAATTAGCAAAGACTTCAATTTAATTATTTTTCAATTCGTCATATATGTATTTTGAAGCCGACAAAACTCTTGGGGACATAAATAATTTTTCATAATAAAAGTACTAGCAATGAAAAAAAAAAAAATAGAGCAAAATTGGTCATATTATTAGTATTAAGAGTCAAATGAGTAAAAATACAAACTTAAAACAACAGGTATAGAACCATAGAAGATGGAACGTATTATAAACGAGTTGACATTGTTATTATTATTATTATTATTATTATTATTATTATTATTATTATTATTATTATTATTATTATTATTATTGTTATTGTTATTGTTATTGTTATTGTTATTGTTATTGTTATTGTTATTGTTATTGTTATTGCTATTGCTATTGTTATTGTTATTGTTGTTGTTGTTGTTTATTTTAACGAAAGATAACTTCCTACATATTTTATATATTAAGTTATTTGTTATAAATATTAAGTCAATATTAATCATTTCGAGTTTTACATTATTGCTTATCAATTTTGTTTTTCTATGAGCTACAAAGCCGACCTATTCATTCCCAACAGATTCAATTTTTAATTTATTTTATTTGAAAAGTCTTTATTGATAACAGCATTTTTATGTTATTTGTTTGTTTTCAGTATTAGGTCATATAAATAACAACAATTTCCATAAGATATTCTCACAGAATTCCTTAACAATTAAAATAAGCCATCGAAAAATATACGTGGCCAATATTTTTACTCATTTGCATGAACTTATATATTTTCTGAAGAAAATATTTTCTAAGTCAAACACATTATTTAATAAGATTTATTTACTTTTATAAAATAGTATTTATTAATACACATGCAAAGCGCGTACGCTATCTATCTATCTATATATAACAAAAAGCACGAACCTTATTAGCAAAATGTTGTTTGCCTAATTTTTCCCTGCACAAAGCCCCAAAATAAAATGCTGAGAGCTAGAAAAATAATTAAAAACATTTTAAAAGGATAAAATCAAAAGAATCAAACTAAAAAAGTACATATAGAATTCTTATCGGATAAAATCATAATTACAGTTAATTATTTAGAACTAGGATGAACTAATATCAAGAATTTGAATTAATAAAAAATAAATTATTTCCTTTGGTGGAGCAAACAAAGAATTAAGATTTTGAATTAACTAATTAGCAAAAGAATTCAATTTTATTATTTTTCAAATTCCTCAAATTAGTAAATTTATTTTTCAAATTGACAAAACTCTTAAGTATATAATAACTTTGCTAAATAAGAAAAATACTAATGGTGAAAGAAATTAGGAATAAAATAAAATTGATTATTGTATATTATTAAATGTCAAATTGGTAAAATGCAAATTTAAAATAACAAAGATGAAATAGTAAAACATAAAATATATTCTAAATACATTGTCTTTTTTTTATTTATTTATTTATTACAGTTATGCTAACAACTCTAAAAAAAATTTGTTATTATTTCTCTACTAAATAAATACGAATTAGCAATGAAAAGTTAACCAGCAAAATTCATCGCTAATCCTGTTTAGCGATAAATTAGTAACGAATTATCAAAAAGAATCTTATCTACAAGCAATTTAGCGACGTATTAACGATGAAGTTCGTGGCTAAATTCAATTTTTCTCATAGTGCTTGTCGTGACCAAAGCGCGTACACTGAAACTAGTATTAATAAAACATCTAAATTGCGTAATTGAAAATTTGAAAGAGTCAATTATGACTTATTGAGGTGAATGCATATAATTAAAGGAGATGACATATTTTATGTGGGGTGTTGAAGAGTAAAAAAGTCTCACATCGATGATTAATCAGATGATTGGTCTACTTATATGGAATTGGACAATCCTACTTTATAAGTTAACTTTTGGGGTTATATCACACCCAATATCCATATCTTTACATATGCTCTGACAAAAAAAAAATATGCAACCTACATAGCTTCCCAATTTGATTTATAATCCCTATTGTTTGTTCGTGTAGCTCATTGCCTTATACATCAGCGGAGCAATTAACACCGCTCTAACACAAGAACACAAAACAGAATTGGCTAGATTCATTTACAACCATCAAGTAAGTATGAATGTCTTCTATGCTTTCTTCTGTTTAGCAAAATTGGCAGATACTGTGAATGAAGTTAATAATTTTCATTTTGTGCGCTAGAATGAAGATGGCGGATGGGGATTCTATATAGAAGGGCATAGCACCATGATTGGTTCAGCACTTAGCTATGTGGCCTTACGTTTGTTGGGTGAAGGGCCTGATGATGATGATGGCAATGGCGCAGTTGCTAGAGGTCGCAAATGGATTCTTGATCATGGCGGTGCCACTGCAATTCCCTCCTGGGGAAAAACGTATTTATCAGTAAGTATTAGACTGCAAAATCAAACATCGTAAACTCAAGGATATTTAAGATCGCGTTTGTTTGCACTTAAAAAATCTCGTTTGTTTGCGCTTAAAAAATATCTTAATCTTAATTATTCAGATTTAAGTCATTAAATATGTTTGATTTTTGTCTGAATTTTAATTATTTAGATCTTAACCGTTAAGTGCGTTTTTGTTTTGAGAAAAGTTCAAATATGTCATCGAACTTATTGAAATGGTCTATTTATGCTACTTGTTATGTTACCATTTTAGTTCATATATATCATTATCCACTAACAAAACTCTATTACTACCAGATCTTGCCACACAACATTATTTGAGCACTTCATTACTCACCAGTCCCCCACCCCTCAGTACTCACTTTTACGAGTAGCATATGTGAGTTATTTCGTTAAATGCAGTGGCATATTAGAACCTTTTCTCAAGTCATGGTCCCAACTATTATAACACCCCAAATTTCACCATGAAATGACGTACATTTTTCAATTCATACACTCATTTGTATTTCTACGCTCAACTACACTTTATTAATGTACTCTTTTTTAGATCCATTCTTTTTTTTCTTAAACAAATTTTATGTCTTTTTCCCAAGCCACCATCACGTCCCAATCACTGTAAACCCCAAATTCTATCATGAAAACACATACATACTCTTAATTCACACACTCGTATGTACTTTCCACTATACCTCATTAGTGTACTCTCATTTAAGTCCGTCCTCTTTTTTCTTAAACAAATTTTATGTCTTTTTACCAAGCCATCACCACGCCCAACCACTGTAATACCCCAAATTTCACCATGAAAATACATATGTAGTCTTAATTCACACTCATATGTATTTTTCATACCCCATTACACCTCATTAGTGCACTATTTTTTAAGTTCGTCTTTCATTAAAACAAATTTTATGCGTTTTTTTAAAAATTAAGTACGTGAAAATTGTGAATGATGTAGAATATGATTAAATTAATAATCTATTTAAACAAGAGAGTATAGTTTTTCATGTAAAATAATAAGGTTATGGTATAAGGGACAAACTTGTCCTTATGCGTTTGTTACTTAAAATTTAAAAAGATGAAGGTTTATATAAGAATATGATTCTAAAAGTTGAATATCATGCATCAAATTATAAACAGAAAAATAACAAAAGTTAGGTTTGTTACCTAAGAGAGTCATATATTATAAGGGATTGGAAAAAGACTCAAATGCCACTGAACTTAACAAAATGGCTCACATATACCACTCGTAAAAGAGGGTGAGAGGGGAGGGGCTGGTAAATAATGAACAGTTTAGATAATATTACATAACAAAATTGGATAGTAGTAGATTTCCGTCAGTGGGTAATGACATATATGGCACAAAATGATAACGACGATGTCATGTTTATGTCCAACTATTATCGAGTGGCATAGATAGACCATTTCATTAAGTTATATTACATATTTGAGCTTTTTCCCATTTTTGTTTTGTACAACCACGTAATGGGTCTGAATGTATCCAAAGGATTAAGATCTATAATAAAATCTTAATATCATTAAGATGTCAATTCAAGAAAGTATACGAAAAAGATAGTTCACCACTACTTTATTTGCTTTTACTACCGTTCACCATTATCAACTAGCAGCACCCAATTTTCTCTGCCTCAGCCACAACCACTGTAGTCAGCCGTCATCACCATTAGCCATCATTTACAATCATCACCATCAATTAGTTTTACATCCACCAATTACGGCTGACAATCACCATTATCGGCCACCACTATATATTGTCAACCGCCATCAGCTACCATTAGCTATCACTGTCATCCACGACATTTATCAGTCGCCACAATCAACTACTCCCTCCGTCCCAAAAAGATTGTCATCTTTTGACTTGGCACAAAGTTTAAGAAATAAAGGAAGACTTTTGAAATGTGTGGTCCAAAACAAGCCTTAGATATTTGTATGGTTGTAAATCATCTCATAAAGTTAAATTGTTTCTAAATGAAGAAATGTGAGAATCTTTTTCGGACAGATTAAAAAGGAAAGGAGGACAATATTTTTGGGACAGAGGGAGTACTAACAACCATCACCTTCATCCAATTGGCACCCACAACCACCATCGATAGCTATACCACCATCAACCCCCATATAATTTGTAAAAATGTTTTGTTGAAATAGTATTAGATTAATTTAGTATTTCTTTAAATTTCATATTTATTATTTTTTAAATAAAGCCAAGTTTTATTCGTTAAGATTTTGAGAAAACAATTCATCTTCATTATTTAGCATTCAAATCTTAATACAATATCTTAATATTCATATGTGTATTCAGATTTAGATATTTATATCTTATGCTCATCTGCATGTTTAGATGTGTCACGACCCATTTTCCATAGGCCGTGCGGGCACTTGCCTTCCCACCTCGGTAAGCGAACCCTCAACCCAACAATGAACAAATACACAAAGAATGAATTTAAAACGGCGGAATAGAAAAAATACTTAAGTCTCACGATATATCTATGTATAAGTAGTAAAAAGTGCGGAAGACAATAAACACCCCCGGGGTCTAGTCTGAATAATACAAGAGCATCTAAGAAGAATAATACAATCTGGAATACTAATACATAATGTATATGTCTCTGAAGTAAAAATAAGACATATGATAGGAAAGTTTTCAAGGTCCGCGGACGCCAGGCTCACCCTAGAAACTCGAGAGAAAGCTAAAGTGTCGGTCAGCCACGGGTCACAGAAGTAGATCCGACCCGGTACTCTGCATTCATAAAAGAGTGCAGCAAGTGTAGGTCTGTACAAACAACAGTACTGGTAGGCATCATTGGCCGACTAAGTATAGCTAACATAATTCAGAAGCTAAAGCAGATAAGCAAGGAATCTAGCAAATATAAGACAATATAATCACAACCAAGGATCCGTCATCGCCTATGTAAAGCATCTAATCCAAATACGTCAAGTCTGAATATAACCGATACAATCCAATCATCAAGCATTCCAATCACCAAGTATCTCAATCAAATCATAATACAATGCAGTGCAATGATGGAATGAGTGCAATGTAATGCCATGCAAATGAGGTGTACACATGTACTCCGAACGAAAATATCGACGTCTCGGTGGCACAACCCAGCGTGACTCGCGAATTCTAAGTGCCACCCATCCCAGATCTTTGCCCAACAGACAGACGGGACCCTGTCTAATTGCTCACAGGGGGAGTCTCACCGACACCACCCTGGGGGACAGGCAAAGTCCATACACTAACAACGATTTCAGGATGTTATCGGAATTGGCAATGCAACACGATGCCGGAAAGGATCATCGGACATCGGCTATCTCACAATCACTCAAGTAAAAGAGTCTGCCAAATATCCGTCTCACACAATCAATGATTCCGGAATTGAACCTCATACGTCGGCCTTCTTACAATCACTCAAGTAAAAGAGTTTATCAAATATCAATTTCATACAATCAACGATTCCAGAATTGATCTTCGGACATCGGCCTTTTCACAATCACTCAAGTAAAGAGTTTATCGAAATATCAGTTTACTCAATCAACGATACCGGATCATCACCGGGTATCGGTCATCCATCATGAATGTGTGAGAATACAGGCAATGTGTATATCAATCATCAACAATCAAGTTCAAATCACAAGCACCAACAATGGGGCACGTCAACAATGTATTATATCACAATACCAACAGTGGTATGCCAACAGTATATCAATATCACAAATACCAACAATGGGTACGCCAACAATGTATCATATCACAGTACCAACAGTGGTATGCCAACAGTATATCAATGCCACAAGTACTAACAACGGGTATGCTAATGATGTATCATAGTTCGAATACCAACAACAGTATATCAATCCTATCTCAGTCAAGACAATAACACAGATTCTGATATCTACCCACTACTCAAGGAATCAAACCATCACAATGGAACAATCAAACACGTATAACGGGGTGGCTAGTCCCAACACACAATAGGGCCCAACCTAAGGCAATATCCAACCCGACTTCATACCCGAAGGTTCACATGCTGTCTCCAACATCATAATCTAAATATGTGCTTTGCTATATGAAGTCCCACTAAAGGTAAGCCATAACCTACTTTGACTGCCTAACCGCAACACCAACAGCTCACTCCTTTCCCTTGCCCTTCCGCTGAAGCTTAGAACCAAAGTAGTCTAAGCATAATCGAATTCTATATTAGAATTCATGAAGAATGATACTAATATTGTTACTATTTCAATTCGGTCCATTTTAAACCTAGAAATTAGGGAAACGGGCCCACAAGGGAAAACGAGAAATTCAGAGGGCAAATTACCAAATTAAGTACTAGACGACCATAACCCAACCATTAATTTTTTATTTAGCCCAAGGATTAGCCTAAATTCTGATTTAAGCAAAACTCCCAAATTGGGTATAAACCCTAAATCTCCAAATTCAAAATTCAACGTTTTAAGTGGAAGATACATGATTAATAAGCTTCGATTCATCAAATTTTAGCATAACCTTCATAAATTTATCATACATGATCCTAAAGGAAAGTTCCCTAAAATCCTCCTTCAAATTCCATCTCTAAGGAATTGTTAAAGGAAAGGAGGAAATCTAAGATGATTGCGATTAAGGAAGATTAAAGGATTGGGCAAGGTTTACCTCTAAGTTCTCCAAATTATCTCCAAGAATAGTTTCCTCAAGCTGAAATATTAAGATGGGAAATAATGAGGGTCTAATACTTATTTATGACATATTTAATGAAAAATAACTGTCCGTCACCGCCACAACGATAGATATGCCACTAGGCAGCGAGGAGACTGCCACAACGGTATGGCTAACAACATACGTGGCTGCCCTAGCGGCCAACTCAAAGCAACAGCGGTGCCGCCATTGCGGGCACCAGACACCAGAATCTCCCATTTTTTACGTCTTCAATCGAAATCCCGGGTTACTCCCGAGGCCATCTGTGTCATGACCCGGCAAGGGCCATGACGGGTACCCGGGGCTAACCACCGAGCACCACTCGTTCTATTACTCATTCTGTGTACAGTCGTGTTTCTTATGCTCATAATCGTAGGAAAATCATTTTTCATTTTGAAACATATTTACCTTTATATACACAAGCCTTCCGGCTATCAAAATACTATATACATATACAATGAGGGAATCGTGAGACCATACTACCCCCACATACGTATCTACGAGCCTCTACTAGAGTACTAGACATATGGACGGGATAGGACCCCGTCGTGCCCAAAACATATACGTACACAAAATAGTAAATCAATGGCACCTCCGGAATAATGGAGTGCTCTCAAAAGTCTGCTTATCGGCTTCTATAAATCTGGGTCGCCTCCCTGTCTACCTGTGGGCATGAACACAGCGTCCAAAGAAAACGGATGTCAGTACGAACATTGTACCGAGTATGCAAGGCATGAATGGAATGAACATAATAGAGAAATCATAAGACATAAGATGAAGATATAACCTGCGTAACTTTTAAGGGCGAATACATTTCATGCCTATATCATATATAATCATAGTGCATGTATCATCATAGCGCATACATCATCGTATCATATATATCATAGTACCGTATTTGCTCATACACATTAAACATTATCCGTATTTGGCCACGTAGTGGCTCGACAATATCACATACATGTCCTCCGGGCTTTTCATACATTTGAATACATAGTAATATCATAACCGACCATATAGGTTCGGTGTCTTACGTACCCAGCTATAATAAAGCTTGGTGTTATGCATACCTGGACCTACCAAGGCTCAGTGTTGTCCGTACCTGGCCCTACCAAGGCTCAGTGTTGGCCGTTCCTGGCCCTACCAAGGCTCAGTGTTATCCGTACCTGGCCCTACCAAGGCACAGTGTTGTCCGCACCCAACTGCAGTGGTGCGCGCGCATTATATATATATATATATATATATATATATATATATTCTACTCGGCCATATAAGCTCGGGGTTTCATAATAGCCATACATAGGCACATACACATAAAAGCCTATAAACATCTTTAGCGTCATCACTATTATCATCGTCATCATTTTCATCATCACCATTATCGTCGTCATCATTATCGTTATCACTATTATCATCGTCATCATTATCATTATCACTATTATTGTCGTCATCATTATCGTCAACATAAACTTATCATTATCATACATATTATAGGCATATCATAACCTTATCATAAACCTAGCATCATCATACATTCATCATTAAACATACGTTAAAACTTAAAGGTAACCATGGCTACGTCGGAGTGACATGAGGTCGTGAACCCCCAACTACGTTATGGAGTGATCATAATCATCAGACCTCACCTTGAAGGGACTAACATTTTAAGGTGAGTGTCCACAAGGAAAAGCATCAATGGAACTATACTTAGGATCATTAACCTCATGGACATCGTATCTCACTTTAAGATTCTTTATACTTACTCATCGTATTCATGACATATTTCTCATCTTTATCTCATGAGAAGCTCTTTATCAACGCTGACTCATAGTTACCGGAATGTAAGAAAGTCATGGAGAGGTAGGGAAAATAATATCATAGGAATCATATAAGGATAATTAGCTTCGTAGGAATGCCATATCATAAGCTTTAGGACTTCTAGACCTAGATTCATCATCAGTATTGTTATGCTCTTAATGTATCTCTCTTCTTTATCTGGTATGAAGCTCTTTATCATCGTAGACTCATAAGTTTCGTTATGTAGGAAAATCATGGAAAGATAGGAGGATTCATGCCATAGGAGTCATGCCTTAGAAAGAAGGGACTATCCTTACATACCTTTTTCGTTTAACAATTCCATCGCTTGATTGTTCTCCTTCAATGCTCACGTTTCTACCTTCAAGAGAATTCGCATTAACATTAGCTAATCGATTATATGAACGTGCTTACTAAAGCTAGGGAAAATTGGGAAGCATTTCTTTTGTTTATACGACTTTCCTCACATCACATATCAACTCCCAAACATCTGTAATAACATTCACAATATCATAACCAACAATCTTTGTTTACTCTACATTATCCACATTTCACAATTTTTACTTCAATTCCTCCATAATCATGGTCATAGTTTACTATTACATTTACTCACATTTTATTCTTATCCCATGTCCTTAATATCATTTATAGCATAATCATAATCACAATATATCAAGAATCATTACTCAACCCAAGCTACTACTCACCAATATCACTATTCTCACATTCAAGACCCATTTTCTATATCCCTCTACAATCCAAGTGTTGCAAATTTTCAATACCTTAAACAACATAGAAATACCATAAAACTTACCTTAGATGGTGTAGGAATAAGCCTTGGGTGGAAATACTTCTCTTGAGCCAAAACCCTAGTTCACCTCCAATGAAATTTCTTGACTTGGATGAACTTTAATGTGTTTCTTACACTTGATTTCCTTGGTTTGATGAAGTTGATCCTTAATTTCTTTTGGATTCTTGTAGAAGAAGTGTGGAGAGTGTTCTAGAGAGAAGGGGAGTGAAGGGGAAATGAAAATAATGAACTTGGTCCTCCTTATATCTACTTAAAATCTATCCCGACACAAACATACGGACCAACATACGGTCCATATCTTTTATACGGGCCGTATGTCTGGCCGTATGTTTGGTCCAGTGAAGGCTGCCAATCTGGGCTAAATATACGGCCTAACATACGGCCAGTATAATTTATACAGCCAGTATGTTGGGCCGTATAATGCCCAGCTATTCCGATTTCGTTCTCGTCGACTCATTTGATCTCAAATCCTTATGGAACCTTCTTAACACTTGTTTAACACCTCATTAACAATATAAGGGACGTTATAGCTCTTCTCCAAAACATCATCACGTCATCATTAATTCATTACTCATAAATCCTTTCTGATACATAACGTATGCCTTGCCTTTCTTGGCAAACTTTCTTCTATTACCTCGAATATCTTCGAAATCTCATTTAGAATCATCAAATGTCATTCCTTACTTATTGAAATACCATATACTTCGTGCTCTTCGTTAGTCTATTCACTGTGCATCAATGAAAATTTTTCCGAGGTATAACAATCTGCTCTCAAACCAAACACACAGACCCACACAAAAATACGCTGCGAACGCGCTCGTGGTCTCGAAATTCCCAATGGAGGCCTCGTTGCCTGAGTCAACCTCCGATGCCTTAATCCCAATTTTCCATCCCAAGTCCCGAAATGCATCCGAGTGCATTAGGAACCGAACCAAATACACATACAAGTTCTAAAAGATAATCTGGACCTCTCGAAATCGATGGATTTCCGAAAAGGTTTCGTTTACCCAAAAGTCAACTTTGAGCCAACCAATTTTTCCCAAATTCGATCTAGACACCTCGAGAAGCGTGTCAATGGTCCCCTCGGGTCAAAATTTAGCTAATCAATGCTCGAAAACGGGCGAAAACACCAGAGAGACTATAACGACCAAACAGATAGTTACATCAGATACCAATTGAACCGTCGCTTGTCCTCGAGCGAAGAAAGAAGGAAAGTAGGAAAAATACCTGAATCAATGAACAACTGGGATATCGGCTACACATATCGGACTCAGTCTCCTAAGTATCCTCTTCCACCGGGCGGTACTTCCATTGCAACTTCACAGAAGCAATCTCCTTTGACCTCAACTTCCGAACCTCCCTATCCAAGATCGCGATAGGCTCCTCCTCATAAGTTAAATTCTCATCAAGCAATATCGAATCCCAAAGGACAATGTAGGTACCGTCAGCATGGTATTTCTTTAGCATCGAAACATGAACCGCATGAACTCCCGCAAGCTTGGCGGCAATGCTAACTCATAAGCTACATCGCCGATATAATCCACAATCTCAAATGGACCAGTGTACCTGGGGCTCAACTTACCCCTCTTACCAAACTCCATAACACTCTTCATGGGTGAAACCTTCAATAGAACCTGGTCACCAATAGCAAACTTCAAATCCTAGACCTTTCGGTCCGTATACATCTTTTGCTGACTCTGAGCTGCCAGGAGCCTGGCCTGAATAACTCTCACTCTATCAAGGGACTCTCTTAATAGATCCGTACTCCAAGGTCTAGCCTCGAACCCATCAAACCAACCAATTAGAGATCTACACCTCCTACCATATAAGGCCTCAAAAGGCGCCATACCAATACTCGAATGATCATTGTTATTGTATGCAAACTCTACCAAGGGCAAGTGCTGATCCCAATGACCACCAAATTCAATAACACACGCTCTCAACATGTCCTCGAGCACCTGAATGGTCCGCTCGGACTGTCCATCGGTCTGGGGATGGAAAGTTGTACTAAAGTCCAATCGGGTATCCAACTCCTCATGAAATGCCCTCCAGAATCGGGAAGTGACGATAATACCCCGATCAGATACAACAGAAATAGGGATCCGGTGCAATCTTACAATATCCCAAATATACATCTTAGCTAACTTCTCCACGGTATAGGAAACCTGAACTAGAACAAAGTTAGAGGACTTAGTCAACCGATCCACTATCACCCAAATAGAATCAAACTTGCCAAGGGTCTTCGGAAGACCCGTCACAAAATCCATGGTAATTCTCTCCCACTTCCACTCGGGAATGGGCATCCTCTGAAGCACCCCACTGGGTCACTAGTGCTCATACTTTACTTGCTGTCAATTTCCACACTTAGCCACAAAATCAACTATATCTCTCTTCATACGATGCCACCAATAGTGCTGTCTCAAGTCATGGTACATCTTAGTCGCTCCCGGATAGATGGAATAGCGAGAGCTATGGGCCTCAGATAAAATCATCTGAATCAGATCACTAACACGAGGAACGCACGCGTCCTCTAATCCTCAGAATGCCCTCAGAATCAATCACGGCCTTTTTGGCCTCACCTCTCGAAACCTTATCTCGGATCTTGGTCAATTGTGCATCCTCAAACTGATGAGCCCTGATCCGATCCAATAAAGATAACCTCGCCTCTATATAGGCCAAAATCCTACCCAGGGCTGAAGTATCAAGACGGACGAAATTATTGGCCAGAGTCTAAACCTCCATGACCAACGGATGCTCGAAAATGATCAATCGAGCTAAACTCCCTATACTCATTGCCTTGCGACTCAAGGCATCAGCTACCACATTGGCCTTCCCGGGATGATATAGAATAGAGATGTCATAATCCTTCAGCAGCTCCATCCATCGGCACTGCCTGGAATTGAGATCTCTCTGGGTAAACACATGTTCATAGCTACGCTGATCGGTAAAGACCTCACAGTAGACACCATACAAGTAGTGCCTCCAAAGCTTTAAAGAGAAGACTACGGTCAACAACTCCAAATCATGGGTAGGGTAATTCTTCTCATGAACTTTTAACTTACGAGAAGCATAAGCTATCACTCTACCCTCCCGCATCAATACCGCGCCCAAACCCATACGGGAAGCATCACAATAGACAGCGAAATCCTTACCTTCCACAGGTAGGGCTAGGATCGGGGCTGTAGTTAAAAAAAGCTTGAGCTTTTGAAAGCTCTCCTAAAAATTATCCGTCCACTGGAAGGGAACATCCTTTTGAGTCAATCTGGTCAAGGACGAAGCAATGGCAGCAAAACCCTTCACAAAGCGACGGTAATAACTGGCCAGACCCACAAAGCTACGAATGTCAGTAACAGTGGTGGGCCTCGCCTAACCCCTCACAGCCTCAATCTTCTGTGGATCAACCATAATCCCCTCCTTAGACACCACATGGCCTAAGAATGCTACAGACTCCAACCAAAACTCACATTTAGAAAATTTCGCAAATAGGCTATGTTTCTTCAACAACCCAAGAACGACACGGAGATGGCTCTCATGCTCTTCTCTACTCTTGGAGTACACCAATATGTCATCAATAAACACAATCACAAAGGAATCAAGGAACGGCCTAAAGATGCCATTCATCAAAGTCATAAATGCAGCCGGGGCGTTGGTAAGCCTAAAAGACATCACTAAAAACTCATAGTGGCCATATCTCGTCCGAAATACTATCTTCGGAATATCCTCTGCCCTAATCTTCAACTGGTAATAGCCCGAACGTAAATCAATCTTCGAAAACACCGAAGTACCCTGAAGTTGGTCAAACTGATCATCAATACGAGGCATAGGGAAATTGTTCCGAATAGTGACCTTGTTCAACTGGCGGTAATCAATACACATCCTCATAGTCCCATCTTTCTTCTTCACAAATAACACAGGAGCACCCCAAGGGGAGACGCTCGATCTAATGAACCCTTTGCTCAATAAATCCTGTAATAATTCCTTAAGCTCCCTCAACTCGGCAGGTGCCATCCGATATGGTGGAATGAAAATACGACGAGTGCCCGGGTCCACGTCAATACAAAAATTAATGTCGCGATCAGGTGGCATACCTAGCAAATCCGAATGAAATACCTCCGCGAACTCACTCACAATAGGGATAGACCCAAGTGGTGGAGATGCAACTGTCGTATCACGAACATGCGCCAAGTACACTAAGCACCCCTTACTTACTAACTTCTTCGCCCGAAGGAAGGAAATGATCTTCTTCGAAGCGGGACTATAAGTTCCTCTCCACTCAAGCCTAGGAATGCCTGGTATGGCTAAGGTGACTGTCTTGGCGTGACAGTCCAAGATCACATGATAAGGAGAAAGTCAGGACATACCCAATAAAATATCAAAGTCCACTATATTAAGAATCATCAAATCTACCCAAATGTCATACCCTATAAAAGTAACCAAACAAGACCGGTAGACTCGATCAACTATAACAGAATCTCCGACCGGAGTAGACACATGAACAAGTATATCTATGCTATCACAACGCAAATCCCAACCAAAGGCATAAAATGCAGATACATAAGAATAAGTGGATCCAGGATCAAATAACACAGATGCTGCTCTATGACGGACAGAAATGGTACCTGAGATCACAGCATCTGAGGCCTCTGCCTTGGGCCTACCAGGAAATGAGTAACAATGGGCTCTACCACGCCCAGTCTGGGATCCCGCTCTCACACTCTGAGTACCACCTCTAGCTGGCTGGGACCCACCTCTAGAACCATGCGAAGTACCGCGGCCTGACTGAGCACCGCCTCTCTGAGAAGTCCCACCTCGTCCACCGGATGATATAGAAGTCCTCAGCGGCTGATAATCCCGCCTAGGTCGGGGACATCTCCTGGCAACATGCCCCACCTCTCCATACGAGTAACAGGTAAGAAGAGCCGAGTACTGAAACACGGAAGCTGAAGACCCGGATGAGGCAACCCTGTCCACTGGTCTAGAGAACGAACTCTCAGGAGCTCTCTACCTGGGAGGCTCACTAGAGGAAGCCGGTAACGCTAAATGCACGGGACGATCGAAATAGGGCTGAGGTGTCCTAAAAAAATAATCGACGCCCCTCGTACCAGAACCCCAAAACTGCTAGTCTGATATGGCCTCTTGTCACCACCACGAAAAGCACGGGCCTTAGCGCCCTCAACTATAGATGCATGGTCAATAATGGAATGGAAGGAAGTCCCCCATAGACTCCATCTGAAGACAAGGAATCTGTAGAGAGCCCACTAGTCCTCCAACAAAACGCCTGATCCTGTCGGCGTCAGTAGGGATCAACGGAGTGGAATAACAGGCCAAATAAAGGAAACGGGTCACATAGGACTCCAAGGACATGCCCCTTTGCTCAAGGTGTAAAAACTGCTCCCTACGAGCCTCTCTCAAAGACCGGGGCACATACTTCTCAAGGAAGGCCCGGTAGAACTGAGTCCAAGTCAAAGGAGAAGAACCCTCAGGTCTGCACGCCACGAAATACCTCCACTACGTCTTCGCGTTGCTGCGAAACTAGTAGGACACATAATCAACGTCGTGGGTGTCCACTATCCCCATACGGTGCAGAAACTCATGCATATCAAGAATGAATTCATAGGCATCCTCAGACGAAGTACCAGAGAACCTCGGTGGCTCTAAGTTTCTGAATCTCCCCACCAGGTCCTAATCAGCAGCAGTCATAACAGCGCCATCCATGGGCCTAATATCCTCACCAAGGGCGGGTATCGCATCAATGCGAGGAGCCATAGCTGCGGCAGGATGTACTACCCGCATAGGTCCCTGCTCAAGGGTCTGCCCCCAACCCTAGTCTGTGAACCCCCGCCGGGTGTAGTAACACCGGCGGCGGCCTGCTGGGCATCGAGATGAAGCAATACTTTGGCTATAGTATCATCCATGGACTGATCAGAAGTAACATCATGTTGTGTCTGAGCTGGAGCCACATCCTCGGGCTCGGGGCCGGAGATCTCTCTATGCGCTGTCCTACCGTCAGAGCGCTACCCTTGGCTGGGGCAGCCCCGCGGACTCTCGCACTACTGTGCCCTCTGGCTGTCACTCGCCCTCGGGTGCCAGCCGTAGCTGCGGGCTCTGGTACCTGATCTCGGGCCATAGTAGCTCGAGTCCTCACCATCTGTGAGAGAGGGCTAAGAGTCAGATACCAATTTGATCTTTTCACATATCAATTTGAATAAAGTAGCACGACGGAAAGAAAGAAAGAAAGTGAGATTTCCTAAATGTCCTATAGCCTCCCGCAGATAAGTACGGAGCTTATCGTACCGATCCGCGAGACTCTACTAGACAGGCTCTTGTATTAAAAGACCGGGTGACCTAGGGCTCTAATACCAACTTGTCACGACCCATTTTTCATAGGTCGTGGGGGCACTTACCATCCCACCTCGGAAAGCGAAACCTTAAACCAACAATGAACAAATACACGAAGAATGAATTTAAAATAGTGGAATAGAACAAATACGTAAGTCTCACGATATATCTATGTATAAGTAGTAGAAAGTGCGGAAGACAATAAACACCCCCAAGGTCTAGTCTGAATAATACAAGAGCATCTAAGAAGAATAATACAATCTGGAATACTAATACATAATGTCTATGTCTCTGAAGTAAAAATAAGACATATGATAGGAAAGTCTTCAAGGTCAGCGGACGTCATGCTCAGCCTGGAAACTCGAGAGAAAGCTGAAGTGTCGATCAGCCACGGGTCACAGAAGTAGATCCGACCTGGTACTCTGCATTCATAAAAGAATGCAGCAAGTGCAGGTCAATACCAACAACAGTACTGGTAGGCATCATTGGACGACTAAGTATAGCTAACACAATTCAGAAGATAAAGTAGATAAGCAAGGAATCTAGCAAATATAAGACAATATAATCACAGCCAAGTATCCGTCATTGCCTATGTAAAACATTTAACCCAAATACGTCAAGTCCAAATATATCTGATACAATCCAATCATCAAGCATTCTAATCACCAAGTATATCAATCAAGTCATAATATAATGCAGTGCAATGATGGAATGAATGCAATGTAATGCCATGCAAATGAGGTGTACACATGTACTCCGGACGAAAATATCGACGTCTCGGTATCAAAACCTAGCGTGACTCGCGAAGTCTAAGTGACACCCGTCCCGGATCTTTGCCCAATAGATAGATGGGACCCTGGTAATTGCTTACAGGAGGAGTCTCACCGGCACCACCCTGAGGGACCCGCGGAGTCCATGCCCTAACAATGATTTTAGGATATCATCGGAATCAGCCATGCAACAATGATGCCGGAATGGATCATCGGACATTGGCCATCTCACAATCACTCAAGTAAAAGAGCCTGTCAAATATCCGTCCCACACAATCAACGATTCCGGAATTGAACCTTGGACGTCAGCCTTCTCACAATCACTCAAGTAAAAGAGTTTATCAAATATCAATTTCATACAATTAACGATTCCGGAATTGATCTTTGGACATTGGTCTTTTCACAATAACTCAAGTAAAGAGTTTATCGAAATATCAGTTCACTCAATCAATGATACCGGATCATCAGGTATCGTCCATGCGTCATGAATGTGTGAGAATGCGGGCAATGCGTATATCAATCATCAACAATCAAGTTCAAATCACAAGTACCAATAATGGGGCACGTCAACAATGTATCATATCACAATACCAACAGTGGTATGCCAATAGTATATCAATATCACAAGTACCAACAACGGGTACGCCAACAATGTATCATATCACAATACCAACAGTGGTATGCCAATAGTATATCAATGTCACAAGTACCAACAACGGGTATGCTAACGATGTATCATAGTTCGAATACCAACAACGGTATATCAATCCTATCTCAGTCAAGACAATAACACAGATTCTGATAACTACTCACTACTCAAGGCATCAAACTATCACAATAGAACAATCAAACACATATAATGGGGTGGCTAGTCCCAACACACAACGGGGCCCAACCTAAGACAATATTCAACTCGACCTCATACCCGAAGGTTCACATGTTGTCTCCGACATCATAATCTAAATATGTGCTTCGCTATACAAAGACCCACCAAAGTTGAGCCATAACCTACTTGGACTGTCGAACCGTAACACCAACAACTCACTCATTTGCCTTGCCCTTCTACTGAAGCTTAGAACCAAAGTAGTCTAAGCATAATCGAATTCTATATTATAATTCATGAAGAATGATACTAATATTGTTACTATTTCAATTCGGTCCATTTTAACACTAGAAATTGGGAAAACGGGCCCACAAGGGCAAAACGGAAAATTCGGAGGCAAATTACCAAATTAAGTACTAGGTGACCATAACCCAACCATTAATTTTTTATTTAGCCCAAGGATTAGCCTAAATTCTGATTTCAAGCAAAACCCCCAAATTTGGTATAAACCCTAAATCTCCAAATCCGAAATTCAACGTTAAAAGTGAAAGATACATGATTAATAAGCTTAGATTCATCAAATTTTAGCATAACCATCATCAATTTATCATACATGATCCTAAGGGAAAGTTCACCGAAACCCTTCTTCAAATTCCATCTCTAAGGGATTGCTAAAGGGAAAGGGAAAATCTAAGATGATTGTGATTAAGGGAGAGTAAAGGATTGGGCAAGGTTTACCTCAAAAAATTTCTCCAAATTATCTCCAAGAACAGTTTCCTCAAGCTCAAATATCGAGATGGAAAATAATGACGGTTTAAGAATTATTTAAGACACATTTAATGAAAAATAACTGCCCGTCACTGCCACGGCAGTGGGGAGACCGCCACAGCGGTATGGCCAACAACATATATGGCCCCCCCAGCGGTCAACTCACCGCAACAGCGGTGCCGCTGGGGCGGCAGTGGTGCCGCCATTGCGGGTACCAGACACCAGAATCCCCTATTTTTCTAAGTTTTCAATCGAAATCCTGGGTTATTCCTGAGGCTATCTCCTCTCAAACCAAACACACAGACCCACACAAAAATACGCTATGAACGCGCTCGTGGTCTCGAAATTCCCAACGGAGGCCTCGTTGCCCGAGTCAACCTCCGATGCCTTAATCCCAATTTCCCATTCCAAGTTCCGAAATGCATCTGAGTGCATTGGGAACCGAACCAAATACACATACAAGTTCTAAAGGACCATCCGGATCTCTCAAAATCGACGGATTTTCGAAGAAGGTCCGTTTACCCAAAATCAACTTTGAGCCAACCATTTTTCACTTTAAGCCTATATTTTCACCAAAGTTGCCCGAATTCGGTCTAGACACCTCGGGAAGCGTGTCAACAGTCCTCTCGGATCAAAAGTGAGCTAATCAATGCTCGGAAATGGGCAAAAATGTCGGAGAGACTATAATGACCAAACGGGTCGTTACGAGATGTTTATTTAGATTTAGACATTTTAATCTTATTGTCTTAATCGGTTTTCTGGAACATGGTTTGGGTATTAGGAGGGAAAATGTTGCTTTGTCCTGTGTAATAGTTTTCCTTTGCAGGTGCTTGGAGTGTACGAGTGGGATGGCTGTAATCCCTTGCCACCAGAATTCTGGCTTTTCCCTTCATTTTTTCCTTTCCATCCAGGTAAAGATATGACAACTTCTCTTCGATTGGATGACACTAATAAATTGTTAAACTACGTATGATACGTTTTATATTGTTTTCTGGATAAAGGTTTTGACGACAACAAATTTCACTAGTCAAGCTCAATTTATTTGACATTTTCTCGTTATCGAAAGTCATCAATTGTCAAAGCAAAGTTTAACTCCATATTACTACAAATATTGTATTGTACATAATAGGTACTACTGTATAATTTACTATATTTCAAAATTTAATTTAGAATTATTCTTGATAATAGGATTATTAATTAGGACAGTATTGATTCAGTTAGATCAATATAGTATAGTGATCTTTATGGATAAAGATTAGTTGATCTCATTAACAAAAGGTATAATGGTAAAAAATACATCTAAACTATCACTTTTTTTGCGAGTTTTACATCATAATTATCAGTTATTTCTTTTTCCAACTTGAACTATCACCATTTTCTCTTTTTCTACCTGAACTATCACCATTTTTCCTTTTCATAGCTGAACTATCACCATTTATATATTAAAACATACCTAAGTTGAGTAGATGCTTTGATAGTTATGGTGTGAAATCCGCAAAAAAAAAAAAAGTAATAATTGAGGTGTATTTTTAACCATAACTCTTAAGTTGACTCATACACATAAAATGTTTGCTAACATACAGTTTAAGTGAGGTAGTAGGTTAACAATATCTATTTTTTAGTTTAACGTATTACTCCTAATAGTAATAGAATAGAAAAGGCTGTTTAGTCATTTCAGAAAAAAATAAAAAAAACTCGACATCTTTTTGTCACGCTCGATTCCTTTCTTTCTCTTCTCCCGATGTCATCCTACTGTCGTTTCTCACTTCATTCTTGCGATGGTCACAGAGATTTTAGAAGAAATAATCTTTCTCAATTTGCCACCTTATCTAGACGGAACTAAAATGAAAAAGGACATAAATGGTAAGTGTAGTTCAAAATAATTCCTTAGCTTTGCACTTTGTGATCCTTTAAGTTTGTCACAAGTTAACAAAAATAGTCCCTTAACTATGAGAGTTGATTAAAAACAATCTCTTAAGTATGCACTTAATAATTTTGATCCTGTAAGTTCGCCAAAAGTTAATACTTTTAGTCCCCGACAAAATATTCATCGAACTCTGTTTGATAGATTTGATTAGAATTATGAAGAAAAAAAATTAGCGAGAAATTATATTTAAAGGTACACATCACTAAAAAATAACTCGGGACAAAACCGACTGATGTTAGTCCGTTATAAGGAAAAGCCCATGAAAAACGAAAAACCCATGAAAAAACAATAGACTTGATAATGTCGGAGAATAGTGTCTCGAAACACAAAGATCGACAGACTCTGTCGATTAAAACCGAGGGAGTCCATCGGCTAAGTAAAATACACCCGACTTTAGAAATAAATTAGAAATAGCAGAAACTACAGAATTTATTACTACTAAAAACAAGCGAAAAAAACTATGGACGAAAATCGATGGATAAAATCAAGGGACACTATTTTTTATTTTTTATTTTTTTTACGAAAACCCACAGACGTCCGTCGGTTATTTTCAAGGAAAAATGCGCAGAAACAATTTTTTTTTTTAAAAGAATCACTACAATGGAAGTATTATTTTATATCGAATTTTCAATAAAAATGAGTCTAGTGTATTTTACTTAGATGGACTCTCTCGATTTTAATTGACAGAGTCCGTCGGTCTTTGTGTTCTGAGACACTATTTTCTGACATTATCAATTCTGTAGGCTTTTCCTCAATTTTCTCTATAACTGACTGCCTTTGTTTCTTGCTACTATATGTGGTTTCTTGTACTTCGATTATCTTATTTATCTGTGGTAGCTACTGTTCCCTTTTTTTCAGACTGCTTTATTTTGACTTATTCGTTTTCTTTAGTTTCATTTGCATTCTGCTTTGAACTGCTTGTGCTTATCTAACCTTTCTCGTTGTGATTTCTCTTGAGCCGAGGGTCTTTCGGAAACAGCCTCCCTGTCTTCCGAGATAGGAGTATGGTCTGCGTACACTTTACCCTCCCCAGACCTCACATTGTGGGATTTCACTGGGTATGTTGTTGTTGTTGTTTCGCTATAACTGACTGACATCCGCCGGTTTTGTCCCGAGGTATTTGACTATTTTTTAGTAATGTGTACCTCTAATGTGAGTTCTCGCTAATTTTTTTTACTTTTTTTCATAGTTCTCGTCAAATCAAGCAAACAGAGTTGGATGAATATTTTGTCGGAGACTAAACCTGTTAACTTTTGGAGAACTTAAAGGACCAAAACTGTTAAGTGCATACTTAAGGGACTATTTTAACCAACCCATCATAATTAAGGGATCATTTTTGTTAACTTGTGGGAAACTTAAAGGACCAAAACCATTAAATGCATAATTAAGTCAAACTAAGACAATCTTTTAGGGATGGATGGATTATAAGACATCCATAATTCTCTTAAATTCTGTAGTTATCGCAAATAAAGCTAAAATCAAACTAAATTGTTTGAATTTAGGGTCCAATTATTATTTGCCTCAATCACTTACTGCTTCTAGCTATGTGGTAGTGGCGGAGTCAGAATTTTTATTAAGGGGGTTAAAAAATCGAAAGAAATAAACACACGAAAAAAATCAAGGAGGTTCAACCTCTACTATATATATACATAAAAAATAATTTAAACCTTGTATGTACATTATAATTTTTTGGTCGAAGGGGGTTCGAACCCCCTAACCCCTTCCTAGCTCCACCCCTGCTAGGTGGTGTGTGAAGGAAAGAAGAAGAAAAGGGGACGGCAACCTGACGTAGGGAGACGATGAAGCATGTTTAGTTCTTGAGTGAAAAGGATAAAATTACCCATTTACCTAATGTGTTGCCAACTTATTATTACGGGCATTTAAGTTTTTATTACATGGGGGGAAGGGGATTACAATGTGGGAATTCGAATCCTCACTAATAAGGTGAAAGTTCGAGTAGTCAACCAACTGAGCTACTAGATCCCTATTTACGGGCATTTAAGTAAATTAAATAATGAGAACGTTCTAACCTACCACTTTCATGTAATAAGTTAGCAAGGCTCATATATAATTCAGCATGTTAATCAATGTTAAAGCTGTTCGAATATTTTGATTTTTGAGATGGAAACAGTCAAAAAGAAAATCTTGCGACAACATCAGTAAAAAAAATCTCGGGACAACATGAATAGAGACATTTTTATGTTCTGTATAGCTATAGCTTATAGAGCTTTTACACGATTAGATTAAGTTAACCTATAATAACATGTACTTTTCAAATAGTTTCAGTACTATGCATCACAATATTAAAAAAAATTATATTATCAGGTAACTTTATATGGTATTCATTGAAAAACTCCAGCATGATATAATTAACCTGATAAAAATAATAACTAACTTGTCACAATATGTTAAAAGATGTTGACTGTGTAAAATAATTTTACGCTGCCAGTGTATATAGTAGCTTAATCCCTTTCCGTATTACTTATATCCGATTAAATTGCACTAATAGTATAAATAAAAAATTACATTATCAGTGTATATATTAAATCCGAAAAATTTGCGTAACTTTCTGGAAGACCAAAACAGGGTAAACTCCAGGTTGGAGGTTTGGAGACAGTCCCTGGAGTCAAAAGGTTTCAAGTTGAGTAGGACCAAAAAAGAGTACGTGGAATGCAAGTTTAGTGCAGTGACGAGGGACACTGATGTGGATGTGAGGCTCGACTCACAAGTCATCCCAAAGAGAGAGAGAGTTTCAAGTATTTAGGGCTGTAATCCAAGGTAATGGGGAGATTAACGAGGATGTCACACATCGTATTGAAGTAGGGTGGTTGAGATGGAGGCTCGCATCTGGTGTCTTGTGCAACAAGAAGGTGCCACTGAGACTTAAAGGTAAGTTCTATAGAGTAGTGGTGAGACCGATGATGCTGTATGGGGCAGAGTGTTGACCAGTCAAGAATTCTCATGTTCAGAAGATGAAAGTTGTAGAAATGAGGACATTGAGATGGATGTGTGGACTGACTAGGAGAGATATGGTCAGAAATGAAGAGATTCGGGACAAGGTTGGGGTGACCTCGATGACGGACAAGATGCAGGAGGCGAGACTGAGATGGTTCGGACATGTCCAAAAGAGAGGCACAGATGCGCCGGTGAGGAGGTGTGAGAGGCTGGCGATGAAGGACTGGAAGAGAGGTAGAGGAAGGCGGAAAACGTACTTGGGAGAGGTGATCAGACAGGATATGACTAGTCTTTAACTTATCGAGGAATGACCCTAGATAAGAAGGTGTGGCAGTCGAGAATTAATGTAGAAGGCTAGTAGTAGGATTAGTAGTACTTTCCTTTCTTGTCGGACCAATATTATTTCTGTCATTCTGAGTTTTGGGCTAAAATTGTCCCTTATCTATGGGGGTAGGTTCATTTTGTTCCCTCAAATATAACACTTAGCATATTTAATCCCTTATCTATGGGAGTAAGTTCATTTTGGTCCCTCAAATATAACGCTTAGCATATTTAATCCCTTGACTATGCTAAAGTGGAACACTTTTGGTCTCCCTAATAGAACCCGTTTGAAAGGTAACAGTGCTAAATCCATGTGACACTCACGTGACTTGTAAGAGGGTAAATCCATCGAACAAAAATACTAACCTCATGCGCCTTTCCCAAACTTCATATGACAGAAACACTTCACCGAAAAAAGCTCTAGCTTCTCTATAGAAAGCTTCAATTGGCTGGAAAAAGAAGTTGATTT
Source organism: Lycium barbarum (assembly GCF_019175385.1). NCBI lineage: Eukaryota > Viridiplantae > Streptophyta > Magnoliopsida > Solanales > Solanaceae > Lycium > Lycium barbarum. The sequence goes on along the minus strand of NC_083348.1, from coordinate 2,569,806 downwards.
TTTAAAACAGGGAGAAACTTATCTAATATATTGAAATTTGCATCACATGCTTTCAAAAAAAATTGGAGCATTTCCACCAATTGAGTTAATTTATAACAGTTGTTAAAAAGAATTTTGATTTTTTTTTAATATTAAACAAACAAAAAAAAAAACGTTATATTCGCATGCTTCCAAAATAAGTGGAACGGTTCCATGTGTGCTGCCAGATTACCGTTTAACAGTTTGTTACCAACCATATGATCCAAATATCATGAGTTGCTTTGCTAATATCCTATATGAGTTGCATTTTTTAGAGAAATGCCAATGCTTTGCTTTGCTAATATCTTATATGAGCTGCATTTTTTAGAGAAATGCCAATGCTTTGCTAATATCTTATATGAGTTGCATTTTTTAGAGAAATGCCAATGCTTTGCTAATATCTTATATGAGTTGCATTTGCTTTGCTAATATCTTATATGAGCTGCATTTTTTAGAGAAATGCCAATGCTTTGCTTTGCATTTTGTTCAATGAATTTAGCCTCTTGCGAGTCACGTGAGTGTCACGAGGGTTTAGCACCATTACTTTTTAAACGGGTTCTATTAGAGAAATCAAAAGTGCTCCATTTTAGCATTATATTTGAGGGACCAAAATGAATCTACTCCCACAGATAAGGGATCAAATATGTTCAGGGTTATATTTGAGGGATCAAAATGAACCTACTCTCATAGATACGGGATAATTTTAGCCCAAAACTCTCATTTTCTTGTATTGTTATTTTAGCATTCACATATGTCGTATTCTTAGCTTTCTATTGGTATTTTGATCCCTACTACTAGGGGTGTCAATGGTTTTCAAAAAACCGACTTAACCGACCGAACTGTACCGTACCGAATCGATTTTTAGGGTTTTTAAATAAAACCGACGGCTTTTATATAAATTTATAACTATACCGAATCATTAGGTTGGTTTTTTATTTTATAAAAATAAACCGAAAAATAACTGAACCGTACTGGATAAGTTTATATGTTATATGTGTAAAATATATTCTATATATTAGATTTAAATATAATAAAATATTAATTTTTTTTCCTCTGGTTCGGGATGATGAAAATGATTACACGCCAGCAATATAATTAACACCTAAATTTTCAATGTTGAAACATATTATACTACTCCTATTGAAATTAAATTAGTTCTAGAATCTCGAGTAGTAACTAGCTTGTAAGCTACAAAGTATTCCAATGATCTTGGTTAGAAAGCTACAAAGTATTAGATATATTTCTTCTCGTATGATTTTAAATTTATCTTACTGGATACTAAATCTTAGTAGACTCCGTTCTTGAGTCCCATCTTGATTGTTTTTTGCCCCCTCATGCGATCTAAATTATACTTTTTGTCGTTGCTTAACATTATTATACAATATTATAAAATAGTGGGGTCAATCTTTATTGTGGTCATCTTTCATGTTTACTTGATTCATCACCCTTTAAATAGTTAAAAATGTCTAGAGAGTTTTTGCCAAAATCCTATAGAAGTATGCATAATATCGTATCTTTAACTTTTACTAGTGATTATAGCATGATGTGCTTTTTCTAAAAAACCCAAAAATTAACCGAACCGTACCGATACCGAAGAGAAATGAAGATGATGGGACGGTTTCAAAAAGTCTAATTTTGATTCTACAAAATCAAATAACCGAAAAATTGGTACAGTATAAATTTTATAAAATAACCGCCCGAACCGTACCATTGACACCCCTACCTGCTACTACTATCTATTGTTTCTTGTATTTCGATTATCTTATTTATCCGTGATAGCTATTGCTCTTTTCTTTCAAACTGCTTTATCAGGGCTTTTATCTTATTTATCTGTGGTAACTACTACTCTTTTCTTTCAAACTGTTTTATCAGGCCTTTTTTTTTTTTTTTTTGCTTTCGTTAGTTTCATTTTCATATTGCTTTGAACAGCTTGTCCATATTTGACCTTTTTTTTTTCTTCATGTTTTCCCTTGAGCTGAGAGTCTTTCGGAAACAGTCTCTCTACCTTCCGAGGTAGAGGTAAGATCTGCGTACATTTTACTCTCCCCAGACCCCACATTGTGGAATTTAACTGGGTATGTTGTTGATGTTGTTACGTAACTTTCTGCTCAAACTTTGACATTGTTAAATTCAAGATTTTTCGTCCACGTGCTAGTAAACATGGTAAAATATTTTTTAAAAATTAATAAGGTTGGTTCGTTTTTCAATTTTAGTCATGTGATTATTCTTTGTCCTTGGCTCCTAGCCGTGGATTGCTGACTGATTCGAGCTCGTATAATTTACAGCAAAAATGTGGTGTTATTGCCGGACAACGTACATGCCTATGTCATACTTGTATGGCAGAAAATACCATGGACCCATCACTGATCTTGTTCTCTCCATACGAAACGAAATTCATGTCAAACCGTATGATCAGATCGAGTGGAATAAAGCTCGCATGGACTGTTGTGCGGTAAGTAGTTTTTTAAGAAATTTAATTCCATCAAGTATAATAGATTGGGATGGATTCCACTAATTGGCAAAAAGTAAATTTTAAAATCAGGAATATTATTTGAGACACAACTATTTAACATGTACCCAGTCTTTATAAAAATTTGCATGTTTATCCATTTCGGAATAACTTCAGACATGCGGTTTTGAAATTAGGCTCAGATAAAACTATTTAATTTTCATGTGCCTAAAGTTGCATTTATAGGCTTTGATTAACTTCAGACATGAGAGTGGGTAGACATGCAAAAACCTGTAAACTTATGGCATAACTTTAATAGTGTTATCAAAATTGGTTATTTTCGTACTTTCCCCACAAAATTTACGGATTTGTCATTTAGGCTACGGACATCGAGCCCAAAAAGCACTAGTATGTGAACTTGTGTTGTCTTATATAGCACTTCACTTTTATCTCCTTTTCTTATGTGAAATTTGCCTAAGATGTCATGTATTCTTTGGAAGGTTTAGCTTAGAAATTTGTCAATCTTTCACACCTTAACTCACCCTCATCGGCCACCCTCCACTATGAGGGTCACATACACCCCCATCCTTTAGGAATCAACGTCCTGAGAGGTTTGTCTCATCATCCTCGTTGACTCGCCCTAGCTCGTCAACCCCCTTTTGTTATGGGAGCCATATACACCATCCCTTAAAGACTCATCGTCCTTGATAAGGTTTGTCTCATCATCAAACTGTGGGAGTCCGGATTTAATACCATATTTGTAACAACTAAAATCCATGCCACACTTTCTCTGCTTTAACCCAATAGAACTCACAGACTTATCCACATTAAGCTCGAAAGATCACGTATCATGTGAAGTTGTACTTGCTCTTATGACAGTTAAATTTCTTCTCTTTTTGACGTTCGATTTGCCTAAGGTGTCATATGCACTCATTATTTAGAAACTTGGCGCCCAAAACCAACCAATCATTCTCATTGACTTGTGTGCCCTCATTATGTTACCATATTGGTAGCTGAAAACAAAAAGGAGCTACTTATAAGGTGTTGGATGCTCTTAATGATGTGAGACCTTTTGGAGAAAACTGTGCGGCTTGGCACAAAGCGGACAATATCACATTATGCTAAGAGTATCTTTGGGCCGTTTTAGCCTAGCAATTGGTATCAGAGCCAATGGTTTGGCGGGATGAGTATGGCGATGGCGGAGTGTGGCGTGGGCTCGGCTTAGTGCCTTTGCCAGTCTATGGGCTGGTTTACGATATTTACCCATAGCTTTGAAGATGCATACACAACCTTGGGCTTTGGTTACCATAAATACTTTGACGATATGGGTGGCACAAAGACACGTTAAATCTCTAACCCGTGATGAGTTATATGGAACTTAGTTCGAGGGGGGAGGTTGTTGGGTGTGCAAACAAAGTACCACATTGGTAGCTGAAAAAAAGGAGTTACTTATAAGGTGTTGAGTACTCTTAATAATGTGAGGCCTTTTGGAGAAAACCGTGTGGGCTTGGTTCAAAGTGGACAATATGACATGTTAAGAGTATCTTTAAGCCGTTTTAGCCCAACACATCAGTCCACCCTGTCCTGGCATCACATGATGACATATCTTTAATTTTCATATGAAGCTTCTGAATGATTATATGCAGGGGAGGATCCACCCCTTAGGGTGGGGGTGGCAAGACGCCCCCTAGATTGATAAATTTTTATATACCTATGTTGCAATTTGCTTAAACTAGGTTAAATATTTAATCCTGTCACCCCCGTCGCAAATTAGACAAAGGTGACATGGCTGGTAGACACAAGTTTGATTCTATCCAGAACATTTCCGACTCTCATTTTTCTTGTGCTTTTTTAGTTTCTTTGTACCAATAATTCCCTTTTCGGCTCTCCCAATTTTTTTTATTTATCTTTTTATTATTTATATTGTCTTTCCTCTATTCTATTATTTTATCTGTGATCTCTAGTGAGAATACACAAATAGAAACTTCAAAATTTCTTAAATTAAGCATTTTTCTTAATGTCAAATATGTGAGTATTTAAATCGAAAAACTTGGATTTCAATGGGAATTTTGGATTGAGATCAAAATTCAATTTATTTTTATTTTTTTATAATTTCTTTTGTTTATTACTCCCTCCGTCCGTTTACTTGTCCATATTTAACTTGGGATACTCTTGATAAGCAATAAATAAAATGAGAAATGAATTGGAGTACTTAATAATAAGGGTAAAATAGGTATAGAATGGTAAATTATGTCTTGGTTTTTCAAATTATGTAACTTACAAGTAAAAGTGGACATATATTTTTAGTATAGTGGACAATAAAAATGGTCGGAGAGAGTGTATTATACAAATTGTGCTATTCTATCATTGTTAAATTCAATTTAAATCACTTTATACTTAAATTGTGATGGAAATTTCACAAGCATTGCTTAGAAAAAATATCAAACTTAAGATTTATTTTTGAGAACTTGTAGTTTATCTAATTCTATATTTACTTATAGGGTGTAATTACTTATTGAAGAGTTTTTCTATTATTTTCCTTTTTTTGATTGGAGTAATTTCCCTTATTGAAGATGTTATTTTACTTGTGCAAGTTCATTTTTTAATATTCATAAAAGATGCAAGTCCCTTAGTGAAAATGTTGATTTTACCTTATTTTTAATGGGTGTGATCCCTTGTTTAAGATGCTAATTATGTTCGTTTCTTGATTTTTGAGATGTAATTTTCATATTTGCAAATAAAAAAAGGCCTATTAAGTTGACCCGAATAAATTAAAAAGAGACGGACCCGACCCAACACGTTCCTAACAAGATGCACATTGAAAACAATTATGATACCCGGCACCTTTAAATTCTAGATCCACCTCTGATTATATGGCCCCATGTAAAACACTTCTGGTTGGAATAATTACCTACGCCCTGCTATATGAATGTACTTAAAGGTGTCAAGATTAAAAAGGAAAAATGCAAATCTAAACCTCTCAATGTTATCCTTTTCTGATATAAATGCTACGTTGGTGTGACATAACATGTTTTCAATGTAATGGGGCAAAAGGTTAGAAACCTTTGATAGTAGGAAGGTGCACGTGATGTTTGGTAATAGTCATGAATAGCAATGTGTGACAATAATAGTTGCAGGCTAATTGCAAAAAGTAAACTCGAGTGCCACAAAGCGGTGTAAAATAAGATTAATTAGAATGATGGTGAAATATTCAAACATAAAAAGCACCCATATTGAACTAAGTTGTCAAAACTTCTGATCCGGGAGGGAACTCTCCTTCACTGTCTCATTAGATTAGACTAATAAGCTCCATATAAACACTAATGTAGGAGGATATTTACTACCCTCACACCTTCATCCAAGATCTCCTTTGGAATACTTTGGAATATTGCAGCGAGCCAATTATGAGATGCTGGCCTTTCACGAAAATAAGGGAAAAAGCTTTGAGAAAAGCAATCAAATACATGCGCTATGGCGCAGAAGAGACCAGATATATGACCATTGGCTGCGTTGAGAAGGTTAGAAGTACTGGTACAGGAAACATGTTTTATTATCATATTTCTACCTAAATAAATAATATAGGCAAATGGTTGTAGAGTTTGCAAATGATGTGTTGGTGGGCTCATGATCCTAAGTGTGAGGAGTTCAAGTATCACCTCGCTAGAGTTCCCGATTATCTATGGCTTGCTGAAGATGGAATGACGATGCACGGCTTTGGAAGTCAATTGTGGGATTGTTCTCTTGCCACTCGAGCAATTATGGCAACTGGAATGGTGGAGGAATATGGGGATTGTCTAAAGAAAGCGCATTTCTTTATAAAAGAATCACAGGTTTGTTTCCTTCTTTCTTGCTTCACTATCTCAAAATCTTTCATACTAGCTCTATGGTTAATTTATATTTAACAGATTGCTTCAACAGGTGAAAGAGAATCCAAAGGGAGATTTCAAAGCCATGTATAGACATTTCACTAAAGGATCATGGACTTTTGCAGACCAAGATCATGGTTGGGTTGTCTCAGATTGTACTGCTGAAGGTCTTCAGGTAATCAAATCTTATATTTATTATTTATACTTGAACAGAAAATTGGAAAAGATGGAAACTTGTTTTGAATTACCTTTGTCAACTTCACTCTTTTAGTGTCTGCTGTTGCTTGGTCAAATGCCACCTGAAATAGTTGGAGAGAAAGTCGATGTTCAGCGTTTATATGAGGCTGTTGACGTGTGCCTTTATCTACAGGTGAGATAGCTTTCCTGAAAAAGTGAACTTGTAAAAATTAAGGTTGCTGATGTTTGTCTTTTCTTTCCACCAGAGTCTCGAGAGTGGAGGTTTTTCTATTTGGGAGCCTCCAATTCCACAGCCCTATCTGCAAGTAATATTTCTCAACACATAATCAAAAAACATTAACAAGATAAACAATGTAACATTACAGTTTTCTTTTTCCAGGTATTGAATCCTTCAGAACTTTTTGCTGACATTGTCGTTGAGCAAGAGTAAGTAAAAGCATGCATGATTCCTCTGATTTCAACCAGAAAACAATCATATCCTCAATCTTTAGAATTAAAGTACAATAACTCTTCAGGCATCAGGAAAACACTGCTGCTATAATCAGGGCTTTTTTAGCATTCAAACGACTGTATCCAAGGTACAGAGAGGAAGAAATTGAAGTGTCTGTGGCAAAGGCAATTAAATTTCTTGAACAAAGGCAGAAGCCAGATGGTTCATGGTATGGTTACTGGGGAATTTGCTTCCTATATGGTACATCCTGTGTCCTAGTAGGTTTAGCGGCTGCTGGGAAGACCTATGAAAATAGTGAAGCTGTTCGTAAAGCTGTTAACTTCTACCTATCAACACAAAATGAAGAGGGTGGCTGGGGTGAGAGCCTAAAATCTTGCCCTACAATGGTAACAAAATTTACTTCTAAATGAATAGCACAACTTTCCATGATAAATGACAATACAATCATATATTTGTGTTCGATTTTCACATATATGTTTTGCAACAGAAATACACACCACTTGAAGGGAACCGAACAAATTTGGTACAGACTTCCTGGGCTATGCTTGGTCTCATGTATGCTGGACAGGTTAGTATTAGTTTGATGTGCTGGTCATATGCAGTGGCGGAGCCAGGATTTAAATAAAGGGGTTCAAATATAAAGAAGCTGACAAACGAAAAAGTCAAGGGGGTTCAATGTCGACTATATATACATAAAAAAATAATTTTCACCTTGTATATACTGTGTAATTTTTCGCCGAAAGGGGGTTGCTGGTCTTATGCCGATCTTTTTTCATTCATTTGGAACATGCTTAGGAGGTGAACTAACATATAATAATTGTTATGTTTAAGATCCTTCAACTAACAACACTGTTTCCGCCTCTCGTTAGCTAGGCTGAGAGGGATTCGACGCCTTTACACAGAGCAGCAAAGTTATTGATTAATGGACAAATGGATGATGGAGATTTTCCACAACAGGTCTCTATATTCTCTCCACACACACACACACACAAAAAAAAAAAAAAAAAAAAAAAAAAAGACGAAAAGGAAGGAAACAATAAATAGAAAAATTAAACATTAGTCTAAATTCAATAACATACTAGAGAATGCAGCCTTTCTAATTTTCTTCTAATTATAACTTCCTCATTATTGCAGGATATTACTGGAGTCTACTTGAAGAATTGTATGCTTCACTATGCCATGTATAGGAGCTATTTCCCGTTGTGGGCACTGGCAGAATATCGCCGACGCGTTTGGCAGTCCCAATGCCTCTAATTAATTTTAGAGCCGCCAAAACTTTTTTCTGCCAAGAAGTAACGATTTCCCTTGCTTTGTTAAGTGTGCGTTGAAATGTAATAAATACTACGCAACTATATAATTTCAACATATTTTCTAATCTCCTCTCCGTGCTAAAAACAATCTATTGATACAAGCTTTTACATGTATAAACAACCTCTTGAAAACATATAAAGAGCATCCGCGTGCTTGTGGAAAAGTCTCCTCTTTCTTTCATGCAACCGTTCACAGCGGAATTGAATCCCATACCTTCCAGACGGACTTTCCTCCCACTAAGTGCATCTAAGACATACATAGCCTGATTTAGGCACTTGGGGATCGTTTGGTACCTGGTGATGAGTTAAGTTACTCATGTATTAAATCTTGCATAAGTATTCAGTATTCTTTTGCTATGTATAAAATTCAACGCACCTAATACAGTGTTGGGTTTGCAATTTAAAAACCGCATAACTAATAAATGTATAAATTCTGAGTAAATCTATACATTATTTTATGCAGGATAGAAGATGGAATAATTAGTACATGAATAACTAAACCCTTTATATCTAATCCCTGCATAATGCATAAAATAATACATTGATTCCTTTGTTACTAATCTTTGTATTACTAATACCTGCATAACCCTAACCAGCTACCAAACGATCACTTAAATCATGAAAAAGTTATTCACAAAATGTTTAACAATTGAATTGCATTCACATTCTTCTATGATCAACTTCACAACTCTCTGCATATTTTGCAGCAACACACCTCTTCTAGATCTAAGTGTCTTGTTCAAAAGGTACATTTTTTGCCAGACTGCAAACAAAATTACATGTGGTTAAGTAGGGGTTCGGCCATAGGATTTGGGATTCTACTTTCAAGTTTTGATTTGAAATCAACATTTGTTTATGAAATCTGCACAAAACTTCAACTTCAATTTCAAATTCTAAATTCTCCAAAAAGTAGGATTTTAAATTTCAAGTTGTGATTTTAATTTTTTTTAAATGTAAAATTTGACCCATAAATTTATATTTTATTAAAAAAGATCCATCATTTTAAAGTTTGTTTATTAAAAAAAAAAAAACATACTCGATGTGAAGAAATTGAGCACACCATGTGGAAGGATAATCTTAAAAAATAGCTAGTTACTACTATTGTTGATTTTTTGGACCCCGTGGGGCTTTGTAGAATTATATGTATTTGAAAGTTTTTAGTAGCACGTAACTGCAAACATGTATTTATAAAAGGAACACGAAGATATGCGATTTATTAATGTGTCGCCTTAGGATATTAGAATACCTATTTATGAACTATGATTTGCTCATTTGGTAAGATTGTAGAAGAGTTAGGGAAATTTTGAGAGTTTTTACAAATTGTGGATTTTTCATGTTTATGAGAACAATATAACATAAGAAATTGCATGTCAAAACAAAATTTTAATGTCAAATCAACCTGATTTCAAATCGTGTCCAAATAGGCCCTAAATATTAGCATCGAACTATTAGTGACTATTTGTCAAAATAAAATAAACTAAATAAAACTAGAAGGTAATTCATTTTCGAATTTCAATCGCTTTATTCCGTTACAGATATGATTTCAGATCATTCGTATAAATTCTTAATCAACTTCAATTAATCCATAACAAATCACATTCCACAATATCTTAAGCAACTAACGTAAGTGTAATTATATATTTCGGATTGAAGATATCCTGTTATCAGTGCTTAAGATCTACATTTAGAGACTTTTACCGAGGACTTTCAAAATAAAATAAAGTAATTAAGACCTGAAAATATGAGGTTAACTATAAGTTTCATCATCAGCTTCAATCAATCTATTCCACTATAGATATATCATATTAGTCGTATTAACTTCCTTAGAGGCGGATGTAGTATTTTGGCTATGGGTTCATCTGAATCCAGGATTTTCGACATCAAACATAGATATATATGTAAAAACTTACTAAAATTTCAACAAATATTAAATTTGAGCCTTAATTTTTAAAGTACAATAGGTTTAATGCTAAAATTCTAAAAGGTTGAACCTATTAAGTTTAAATGTGTATCCGCCTCCGAAATGATAAGTTCCATGTAAGAAACTTTACTTGTGACAATGGAAAATCTAGTCTATAGAATTTACTACTTTTCGAGAAAGAGGAAGAAGTATATTGATCTTAGCTACAAAATACAGCTGTACATATGTTTATATACAATCAACAATCTATGCTAACTATAGTAGAGTATAACTAGCTATAGTGTATTGAGCTAACTACAACTGCAACTAACCAACCGACATATTAATCCAGTTGTCCAATTGTTAAGCTAACTAACTAACAGTGTATTAAGGAGGAAAAGAATTATCAATCTGATCCTTTTCACCCCCTTCAAGCTAGGCACAATGAAAATGTTTTTTCATGCCTAGCTTAGACAACAAATGAGACTGCTACAGTCGATCGAGTCCCTTGGTCAAGATGTCAACCAATTGTTCTGAAGAAGCCAAGTAGGAAGTAGTCAATAAGCCATGTTGAATCTTCTCCCGGATAAAATGGCAATCAATGTCGAAGTGTTTGGTACGTTGCTGGAATACAAAATTTACTGCAATTTGCATAACAGACTTGCTATCACAAAAAAAAAAAAAAAAAAAAAAAAAAAAAGAGAACTAAAATGGGCAACTGCAAAGGCAAATTCAACTCAGAAAACAAACCAACCAACCAAACTGCTTCTGGTACTGCTGAAGCTACACTCTTGTACTCTGCTCCTACAGATCTCCTGGATATAGTAACTTATTTCTTGGACTTCCAAGAAATGAGAGAACTCCCGAATTTGACTAAGTATCCTGTCACAGACCTTCTGGTATTAGGGCAAGCAGCCCAATCAACATCACAATAGACTTCCAACTGCTGTGTGAGGGTAGAGCACATAAGAATCCCAAGACCTGGGAAATGCTTTAGGTATTTGACAATCCTCAAAGCAGCCTCCATGTGAGATGATTTTGGACACTGCATATATTTACTAAGGCACTGAAGTGAAAAGCAGACATCAGACTTGGTCACTGTAAAATAAAGCAGCCTTCCTATGAGCCTTCGACAGCTACTAGGATCGTCCAATATTACATCTAAGGAACTGCCAACCTGTTCATCAAATGCCACAATGGTGAATTTAACATTCACCTCCATAGGAGAAGTTACAGGTTTGGAACCAGATAAGACAAGATCTGAAATGAGTTCCGAAAATACTTTCTTTGATGCATAAGAATACCACCTGAACTTCTAGCAAATTCAATACCGAGAAGAAATCTTAGATCACCAAAATCCTTGATTTTCAAAATGGTTTGCAGGATGAGTATTGTCTCCATGATCGTCTGCATATCATCACTTGTGATCATTAGATCATCTACATAGACAAGCACAATAACCATCTTGTCATGTTTCCTCTTTGTGAATAAGGAGTAATCATAATGGCTTTGGGTGAGTCCAAGTCTCACTAAAGCTGTGGTGAGCTTTATATTCCATTGTCTTGAAGCTTGCTTAAGTCCATAAAAGACTGAAGAAATTTAAAGGCTTTCTGTTTGTTACCTGTATCACAGAAACCTTGAGGCACTTTCATGTACAGCTCCTTAGACAAGTTTCATTGCAAAAAAAAAAACATTGTAGACATCCATTTGTTGAATTGTTCAGTTCTTTACAGCAGCCATTGCTATTTCTGTCCTGATAGTAAACATTTTCACCATTCTCTCTGCAACACCATTTTGCTGTGGCGTGTAGGGGCATGAGCACTGCTGAACAATTCCATGCGACCTAAACAATTTACTGCAAGTTTTATTGGCAAATTCTGATCCATTATCAGATCTTACCCTCTTTATTTTGCTAACAAACTAATTATGCCATAGCAATAAAATCTTTAAGCAAATGAGAGCACATCAGATTTCAATCTCATTAGAAAGATGCAAGTCCACCTTGTATAATCATAAATTAAAGTAAGAAACAAATCTCAGGCCATCATGCATGTGTTTCAGTTTTATTATAAGGGCCCCAAACATTCATGTGAATCAATTGAAAAACAAAATTTAACCAACTAGTATTGACAGGAAATTGCAAATCATTTCTTGATGTTCCATCACTTGGAAGTTGGATTTCTCTTACAAAATTTTGATGTGCCTTCAATGTTCTAAGGAGAAATTGCATGGTTCTCTTGCTTGCCTTATTATTCTTGATAAAATGTTTGGTCAAATATTTGTTTTGGAGTTTACTTGTATATCCGTGCCGGGGTAATGTGCACCTATCTGTCCACCTCAAATTCTAGAAAATGCAAGTTTTCATGTCACGGACACTATGCTTCACATGTTGATCAACAAATGCTTTTTCGGGGGAACGGGTGCAAACGATCCGGATAGGCATCTAAGGAGTTTCATTGAGGTTTGCTACGACTATCACCAACCTAGTGTATTGAAAGAAGAGGTTAGGTTTGAGGCTTTTCCCCTTCTATCTCACGGGGAAAGCCACAACAAGGTTGGATGATCTACTAGCCGAATCCATCACTACATGGGTCAAACTTGTAGAGGCATTCCTTAGGAGATTATTCCCTCCAGCTCGGATGTTACAACTTGAGATGAGATCATGCACTTTCGTCAACTATCGGATGAGGCATATATGAAGCATCGCTTCGGTTCAAGAAGAAACTTAAACAATGTCCTAATCAAAGTGTTACATTCCGTATTTTTGTACGTTGGATTTGTCGTAAGTTAATCGACATAAGTTCAAGGATTAGATTATTTTTGAGTTTATAATATTTATGCTATGTTTAACAAGTGATAAATAGGTGTCATGAAAGTTCGAGGTTAAGGGAATCAAATAGTATAAGGTTCATCGATGTAATACCCCGAGCTTTCGGGCTATGGTTTGAGGCACTCGACTTATATAAGTAGACTGAGTCCCTGAGAATTTTGATCATATTCGAGTATGCAAATAAAGAGCTCGTTGTATAAGAAGATAAAGTCCCAAAATGATTTCAGACTTAAAAATGTGACGACGATGGTTGGAAATAATATATTGTGTGTGGCAAAAGAGGCTATGACTAGTGTTATATCACATGATCATGGTAATGAGTATATAAAGTGTGGTAAAAATGATTAAATTGGAGAATCGTGGTGGAAGACAAAAATATTAATTGAGAGCATTGAATAAGTATTATATGGACTTAAGTCTTGTAGATTAGCGACCAGCGGCAGCAAGAGTGTACACTTATACATGCATAAGGATGAGGTGGCACTATTTACCTTAGTATCCAAAGAGGTGACCCAAGAAATTCCACGTGTAAAGGCTAAATAGTACATTAAGTGTCTTATCTCTGATGTTGGCATTCAATTGTAAGGACACATATATGCATATGCTACAGATGAATTCCGAAAAGGCATCAACATGCTACCATTTCTATAGGCAGTAACGTGACATACTATTTTAAAGAAAAACATTTATTTCTTCTCGAGAACAATATATTGATTTTCTGCAATGCTTCGATCTTGTTGTTCAGTTTTATCGCGTTGTTAAATTTGAGCTTTTTTCGAAGTGGAGTAAGGTGGAAGAAGAGAGGTTCCTGACATATAAGGTAGGAATTTTCCTCCTCTAGATGAATTTAAGTCAATCTAGATCATAGGTAAGTTTCTACATGAGAAAGTACGAAAATTATACCGTAAATTGTATTTGATGTTGTTGTTGGCTTATGGGTTGTTTGGTGACTGTTCTAAATTGTTTGATGGCTAAGATTGATAGACTTGATGTGGTTGTTATTTTTATTGTTTGAACATGGGGAAAGTGGAAAAAAATAGGGGAGATGCTGTCCGATTCATTATAGAACGAGCTTGCCGCTTGATATACGTGATATACTAGTGCTTCCTTAGCAGCATAACGGGAGCATTAATGTTCTTATAGATTGAGGCGCTAGATGAGCTGCATGGATTGTGTTGTTAGGCGACTCGATGTAGGTATGTAAAGGCTACCCTTCCTTCTTTGTTTGACATGATTCCTTATCGAGCGAGTCCCGACCAAGTGCACAAAGAGGTGCCACTCATAGAGATTCCATATCTATTGTTGACACCTAATTTTCACCTCGTAAGATGCGTATTTTAGTTTTCAAGTTTCCCGAGTCAAAGACGGAGTAAAAGTACACCCTTTAAAGATTAAAATTTCAAAAATCCCGAGAAAAATGCAAAAAATTGACATTTTATTATTATTTCATAAAAATTGACAATTATAAGAAAATTACGAGTCATTTACTTTTCACAAATATGATTTGAAAAAAAAATATGTATCCTGCTCTGTCTAATTCGGGAAAATTGCTAATTAAAATGATGTATGAATTACGGCTCATTTTGACCGCATTTTCACATTTTTAAATATTGCTCGGAACTATGTCAATATTGGGCTCGTTTTAAAGCTTGCATTTCAACTTTACTGAGTTTTAATTTTTATTTAGCCTAAATAATTAATATATTTAGTTATATATACATTTATAATATATGGTCTATTAAATAAAAAGGGGGGTTAACTTAAACGTTTTTAAAACTTAAAGGGTGGGAATTTATTTTAAAAAAGGGATGGAAGTTTATTTTTAATAAACTTCCACCCCCTCACTTCATCCCCCCCCCCCCCCCCCCCCCCCGATCCTTACACCTATTTGAAAAGGCGATATCAGGCGAGTTTAGGGTTCTGTCTTTGGCGGCTGTTCAACAGCAATTCACGGTCATTTTTTGCCGTATTTGAGAGGGCTTTCATGCCTATCACGAGTTCTCGTGATTGCCAAGTTTAATTTCATTCGAATTTTATTTTTTTAGACCCGAATTGAGCCATTTTTATGGATGTTGCTCGGGTCACCCATGCATGTGGTTTCCATGGGCGGGACCACGAGTCCTTTGCCAACTTGTGCGTCACATGCAATTATATGGGCTCCTAGGGTAATTTTCATGATGTTCTGTTGGGGTTGGGTACGAATTTGAGGATTTTTATCCTCTTGGTACAAAATTGGTACAATTGTACTTTTAGTTTGCACAATATACGTGGTTCATGCTGGCATTTGTACTATCCTAGTATTTATTTGATTTTTGTGGATTTTTATTTGAAATTTAGGGTACAATTAGTTAGCATTTCATTTTGTCCTATCTAATTTTATTTTGAAATGTTGATAAGGTATGAATTTTGGGAATTTGGGGGGGGGGGGGGGGGGGGGGGGAATAGTGACCAGGTGTCCTTCTATTTTTGTCCTAGGATTCCTATAGATTTTGTGCCATAAATAGCAAGCTTGTGAACGAATTATAGGCCCAGATTTTTACTACCTAAAAAAGTTATGTTTCATCTACTATAAAGTTTTTATATATATATATATATATATAAAGAAAGGTAATTTGAGGATTAGTGAAGGGTCTTATTGCATGAAGTGATTCAATCCCCTTTTGATCTTTAGGTCACCCCAACAAAAGGTAATATCTCATTTTAATCTGTTTCATTTTTTTCAGTAATGATTACATGCTATTTATATTATTTGTTAGTTTAAAAATGATTACATTGTAAGTTGATCATGTTTTAGTTGATTAAGTGTAATATTCTGTGCCTTCATTTTTATTTGAGTTTGAAAATGAAGTTAAGAAATTTTAGGATTAAACAATGTTAAGCAATTCTAAGATGAGTTAAGTTAAATAAAAAATGAAGGAAAGGATAGTTTGAGATAGGAATCTGGACATTAAGTTAGTAAAATTGATAATCGTGGTCCAAGTTAGTCACTCATGACAGTTTTTTTATAAGAACCTTGAGTTGTTTAGAAATCTGCCTTAGTCTATAACCTTGTACCTTTTTAACTTTGTTTGGCATTTTAAAATTATAAGTTAAATTAGGAAAACTGTTTGAATGGTTTGAAAGGTAGATATGATTAAGTTGAAAATGCTTATAGGATTAGGAATATGCCTTTTTTGAACCTGTTTTAGTCTTAAGTATTAAAAATAACCTTTTCCTTCATTACTGAGTAGATGTTAACTTGCTTACGTAAGTTTGGTCCATTGTAAGAATATGTGATTGTTTGAAGTATTGAAACTGTTTTAAATGAGTAAGTTAGTTCTTAAAATAGATTATGAAATTTCGTTTTAAATTTTAAATGAAATTTTTGAAAGTTAAGTGTCTTGTGTAAGTTTGAATTTGAAAAACAGAGCTTTAATTCATTTTAACTACTAAAACTGTTAAAACTTGATACTTAGTGATGTTATAAGACCTTCAGCTTGATTGTAATGTGTAAAGTTTCCAGTTTTTGTCAAAAAATGATTTTAAAGAGGTACAAGTTATTTTCGAATGTAGTTTATAGATTTGAAGATTTCAAAACTGTATAAGTATAGGTTAGAGTCTAAAATGAAAGTTAGATACCTTTGATGATTCTTAACTTTGCCTAGGTAGTTTATAGGAGTATAAGTTTATCTTATGTGTGATTTGTGGAATTTTTGAGATCCTAAAATTGACTAAGTCTAAAAATTGAAACTTGTTTTGCTAAACTATAGTCCTATAGGTCTATTCAGTCTTATATGTGTTCTTGTTTGAAAATTTTGAAAGCTTAAATAACAAACTAGGCCAGAAATACCCTTTGTTTCAATATTTGTTTGTTTGATGTCATGTAAATTATAAAAGTTGGAAAATTGAGTTGTTGTTTTCAAAAGATAAGAGTAGGAGCTTTAAACCAGTGTCAAAGTTGAATGTAGTTATTGATATCTATGGAAGTTGTTTTTCTTCTTTTCTTTGTGTGTCACAATTTGTGTAAAACTGTTTGTTTTATAGCTTAACCTCTTTCAAATCTCTTAGCTTGATCATAGATTTCAAAATACTTAAGTTTTCTAGAAATTGAATAACAAAGATGTCCTTGAATTATGTAGAAACTGACTTAAAACCATGTGACACTTTACTAAGTTCAATTTGCCCTCCTTTGTTTCAAAGATAAGTCTTATAGTGTGCATTGTCAATCTTGTTTTATGAATGTCTTAACTGTGTTCATCTCTGTCTACCTTAATGATCCTAGGATAGGTACCATGTACCCTCTATGAGTTTCTTTTAGATTCTTGTGAACTATTGCATTTCTTGTTTGAAGCTACCTTTGCTGTGTGACTTGTATGTGAAAATTTAACCTTAAAACTGCCCCTAGACTAGACTGTGCCCCATGTTAACTTATTAGGACACTACTTGGTATCATTTATGATCCATTTAGTTTGAAACACCTCTCTGTGCATTGTGACTTATCCATGCTTACAACTTGAACATTGCTTTAAAGTAACTTGACTATTTTTTTTTAGAGAACTGAACTCTCTGTTTAATAAATAGGACACTTAAGATTGAGATTTTGAAAGGAAAGAACTTGTTTAACTTAAAGATAGTGAATTATGGTTGAAAACTGTGGTATAGTTTGCATTTTGTTCATTTTTTCCGGAACTTGAAAAGTTAAGATTGAGCAAAGTTAACTCCTATGTCAAGTTGTTTTTTTATGATTCCTGCTAAGTGTTTGAAGTACAAACTGAGCTCAACCTTAATTGTGTGTACTCAAAATTGTGAATTTTGTTGTTTTCTATTACTGATTTCCAAGTTTAGTTGACTAATAGGCCACAAAATTGTAAAATTGGGACTTAAAACCTCTTATGTGTAAACTGTGTGTCCTGTGATTCATTTGAATGTTTATTTTGGCTTTTCACCTAAATGAATCCTTCTGAAGAGTAAAACTTAGTCTAAAAAATAGGGTTTTAATAAGTAAAATTACGTGGCAAGACATTTAGGATTAACGCATGTCCTGGAGGTGAAAGTGGCACTTTTAAAAGATCTAATTCTCTTTGTTTGTACTAAATTGTTTTGATTTAGAGCCATAAGGCATTTATGTTAGTTTAAGAGTGTATTGGATTTTGAAAGTTCAAAACTGATTTACATGAAAGAAGAGATTATGTGACTTTGTGTAAACTGGATTGAACTACTTGCTTGTTTGCCCATCTTACCTCTTTCCCTTTTGACTGTCTTTGTGACCTTTAAAATTTGGAAGTTTGTCTGAAATATCATTGAAAAGATGTTAAGTATAAGGATTAGGAACCTGTTTTCTGGAAAATTGATTACAGGAGTTTGAAAACAAGACTGTAAATATTTTTGAAAAACTGAAACTGCAATTGCTTGTGTTTAAACTTGTCTGTTACTCCTATTCTTGACTGATAGATGATCCTACATTAGACCTCTTGTCTGAATTGATACACTTAACTAGTTAGGGAATGGATATGAGGCTGTTATAATTCTACTCTTCTCTTTTCCTTTTCTTGATGAATATTACTATGTCTATGAGTGTAACCTCTTCATGATCATTTAAGTCTAGACTTATAATTGAAACCACTGCCCATGTTCACCTGGTTCATATTTGAAACTATTTGAAATCTGTGCCAGATGTCTTTGTCTGAAAATTGACTTCTAGGACTAGGTGTGTAACTATCATTTGCTCCTATTAGTTTAATAAGATAATTGGAAAACAAGTTGAGATTTGAAACATTGTTTAAAGGCCTTTGAATGCCTCACAGAATTTGGCATTGTTGGGTTGTTTTTAACATGTCTTAACCTATGTTTGGAGACCCTATCTGTGCATCACTTTAAACTTGTCAACCTCTTTATGTTTCTGGGGGAAAATGCAGGTTGAAATCTTTGTTTTTAGCCTTGGTTTAAGACTTGTTGACTATCAAAAATGAGTTATCAAAAACCTGTTGAAGTGTGATTTGAGAAATTTGAAATTTGAAAACTGAAAACTGTATTGAGACTAAATTGGTACTGTTTTATCTTGCTTGAATCTGTAATGTGTTGGTTGTAGTTTTAGGTGGTGATTCATCTCTATGCTACCTTCTTACATTAACACTTCTTCAAAAATGTTGAACTTGGCCCATGTGTAACTTGTTTGCCTAAAATTGCTTGCTATTCCCTCTTGAATTAGTTGAGTCACTCTGTGACACATTTGTTGATAGCTGGCCTTAAAACTATGTATAATAGAGAACTTAAGACTGTGTCACGACCCAACCCGCCATGACTGGCACCCACACTAACTCCTAGTGGGCGAACCAACACACAAGTCATCTATCCATTCAAGTCCAATTTTATCTAAACCAAGTTAATCAGTTATTACTCATTCAAGCATCATATAAACAAAATAAGTCATGCCATAAAATACTGAAATAAGTGTGGAAGTCTATCTATTACAAAATTCCCAAAATTCGAATGTCATCGTACCAAGACTCTAATCTCAAACATGTCTAAGGAACGAAATCTGTCTACTAATTATCCATAATGTCTAGAATAGGAAAAGACATCATAAGAGGAACATCTTCGGGCGACTTGGCATGGATAGAAGCTCACCCTAAATTTGTCAGCAAATGTCCTCAACGCTAGATGTGAGGGCGGGTAGCAGTCTTTATATCACGATCTGCACTCAAAAGAATGCAGCAAGGTAGTATCGGTACAAACACTATGTACCGGTAGATATCATAGGCCGACTAAGATTAGTATCATGCATATCTCATAAAATCAATAGAATAAACAAGCCAACCAACAAACACGAATATCAATAAACCACACAAGTCAACCAAGGATAATCAAGAGTCACAATAAACGAAAGCCACAACAGAAATAAGTTTACCACAATAACCATACTCACTGTACACACATACTAACTGATGTCATTGCTTAGTAGTCATGACCTGCAGGGGACCCATGGTGTCCACGTACCACTCGTTCCAGATCCACTTCTCGGACCCGAGCATAAACTTCCGCTCCGGAATGAACCTCGGACGCCGGCCATATCTATGTACCTCTCGTTTCCGAAACTAACCTCGGACCACGAGCCCATAATCTAGGTCACATTTGTGCCTTTCCATACCTCTTTATAGGATAATGTTTCTTACTTTCTCATTATCAATGCTCAAGTCATTATTTCATGTCACAATATCGCCGAGAAGATTATATTAGCTTCTCATCACAAACACATACAATTTAGATTTAACACAAAGGAATAGTGGCACGAAGCCTACACAATCACTCAATCACATTCACATAGGAGTCCAGCCACACAATATCATGCATGAAAAACTAGACATGCTTCTCCTAAAGAATTCACAAAACATTCAATCAACTAACTAAAGTCAAACTCAAATAGACCGTAACCTACCTTAAACGTAGAGCTGGAACAACGTAAGTCACTCTGCTATAGCTTTTCCTTTCCTTAAAGCCTCAGAACACTCAAAGTCTAGAAATAGAAGGCTCAATGAGTCACAATTACTCAAATCACAAGTACCAATTCAAGAATACCCTTCCCTTTACCCCATTCCAATGGGTAGATGATTTTTTAGGTGTGAAGAAACATGTCAAGGGCCTTAGTAATCATTAATCATCAAATTATAAAAATATTATATCAACATTCCCACTACAATCAGTTTTCATGGTCAAGACACCATTTTTATAGAACCCTAGCTCTCAATTCTCTTGGTTTATGGCTCTAAGGATTCAATTCATGATTAGGAGGAGTTAACCCAAGCCTTTAGATGATAAATAAGTGATAATAACCATAACCCATCAAGTTTAGAAGGTTCATTAGTTTCTAGGGTTTCTATTAAAATTCCACCATTGAAGACCCACAAAAGTGATGATAATCATAAAGATGATACAGAATGGTTGGAAGGAATAAATGAAACTTACCTCTCAAGAGTTTTCTTGCCCTAGCTTGAAATTTCACCCTAGGTGCTGTGGCGAACTGTGTTGGGGTATTATGAGTAAAGAATGTGAGACTAAGTCTTTAAAACACGAATTCTGTCCCTTGTCGACCGTTGCGGCGGTCGTTTCACCGCTGCAGCGGTCCTGCTATAGTGGACCCAAAGAAATCCGCTCACCGCTATAGTTGTCCATCACCCGCTATAGCGGTATCGTCGTAGAGGGCCATCGTCCGCCACAGCAGCCATTAGAGAAATGGCTGGCTGCTGGAAGCAGTCCACTCACTGCTACAGCGGTACTCCCACCGCCGCAGCGGTTCCATTTGGGCAGTGAGCTTGACTTTTTGTCCAATTTTTCCCCTTTCACTCCACATTTCATCCTAGGCCTCACAAACATAAACAAGACATGCACACAGACATAAAAACATCATATGAATCCACCCATGACCACAAAATTTCCAACTAAATTCTAATTTCCTACGTCGCCCCCCGACGGACTCAGTCACAATTAAACAACAATCACAAGTAAGTCAAATTTCAGCTCTTAAGCTCACAAAATCGAGCTCTACTGGCTCGTTCTACCCTTGGGATTGGTGGGGTGACCCTCCATTTTCCATAACGATCGGAAGGGTCGTTACAGACTATTTGTTTGGTCCTAATTGATAATTGGATACCTAAGTTTGGATTATGGCATTGCTGGGTAGATTTGAAGTCTTCTATGGGATCTAAATGTGGTGTTTGAGAATTGATATTAGCTGAGCATATACTTTATATTGAGGTGTATAGATGGTATGTCCTTCATGGGTTTTTCTCTCTATTTTAGTGAGTATGGCAGTGGTATATCGTGTATATCATAATCTGACACTTCAAAAATTTTAAGGAGAGGATAAGTTTGGGCCACAATTCTGGGCCTACCCTTAGTATTGGTGATCTGATAATTGTTACCTTTAGCCGATGATGGGTTATTGCATAAATTATCCGCTATTTTTTAGTATAATAATTGTGGGCTTGGCCCAATAGCATTGTAATTCATTTTTTGGGCTATGTAATAATTGTAGGCTTTAATTTTATTACTCGAGTTTAATTTGCGGATGTATTCTAATGTTATGTATACCCCTTTTCTCATCCATGACCACTCACCGTTGGTGGGCCCTAACGGGGCCCACTAGCATATCTAGATCGAGTCTACCAACTTGGAGCAAAAAATGGAGCATATGTTTTTGTCACGACCCAAACCGATGGCCGTAACAAGTGCCCGACCATTGCTGGTCAAGCACTCCTATGCCTTTATTTACCTTTCACTGACTGTCCTGGGCCCATATAAAATCTGTAACTGTGCTATACTGTCTCCCGAACAATCAACATAAAAGACACCGTATCGGGAATGCCAACACATACATATAAACACAAATGCTCAGAGTAACAACGCAAACCAATTGGCCACCTCATATATATTGTACAATAAATAAGTGCTGACGAGGTTGCATAATAACGCGACTACATATCACTGTCTACAGACCTCTATGGAGTACAAGCTGCGGAAGGGACAGGACAAGGCCCTGCCATACCCATATGTGTGCATAACAGAATAGTATACCGAGGATTGCAGCTCCGGATCAATGGAGCGTACTGACTGCTGCTGAAGGGAGATCCTACTGCTGCAAATCGTCTGACTGGCTACCTGATCCTGCGGGCATGAACGCAGCATCCACAGTAAGGGACGTCAGTACGAGTGATGTACCGAGTATGTAAGGCATGAACAGTAACGTAGCAAGGAGTACAAAGCATGAATAATAACATAATGGAAATGTAGAGCATATCGTAAGATAAAAGAGTGACCTGTACATATAAGTGCCTCTTAGGACGGATGCCATGCATGCTTAGCTTTCTTGGAAAAACATTTCTTGTTCATATATATAGAAAATAGAACATATCATATTGCTGAACCACGTCGGCTCAAATAGAACATATCATATTGCCGAACCACGTCGACTCCGATTCATGTAACCACATATGTCCCGCGTCCGGGATGATATCATGTCATATTATACCAACTGATCAAGTGGTTACGCGTATATAACGCTCACCCCTTTTTCCCATATTTCCCATGTACATATACATATATCACATAAGCAGCATGCAGGAGAGCCCAAAGAAAGTCGTGTATCTATCAGAGTGACGTAAGGTCGGTAACCTCCGATTATATTATGGAATAATCACGATCGTCGTGTCTCACCTTGAAGGGACAATTATTATAAGGTGGGACTATCAATAAAGAATAGCATTAAGATAAAACATAAAATAAAATCATAATCTCATAAGACATCAATCCATATACTTTGAAATCTTTAACAATAGTCATCATCCATAAATAAAATTGAGAAATCAAGAAATAGTTCAACGTTCTTATATCGTCATTGAAAACGTAGCCTTGGGACCTTTAAACATAGAATCCAACCATAACTTGGAACCTTTTAACATGAAATCGTTCTCATCATAGTCATAGTAGAAATATTCTCCGCTTTAGCATCATTTTATTAATAGGAAAACATGCGCATCGTTGTTATCATAAGAGTTCACATAATCATAAACCTTTGGTTTGGAAAATACGGGTACTTGGAAAACATGTATGGATTATTAGAAAAAGGATCCATGCCTTTGAGTCAAGGATTTTCAACTTTAACACTAGGGATATTATGGAAGCATTTATGGTATCACAATATAGGAGTCATGCCTTTGAAAGAAAGGGACGAGCCTTAACATACCTGTTTCACCTCCTATTAGCTACGCTTATGTATCTGAGCTCGTAAGTCTAAATTTAAGAGGATTTATACTAACGTTAGGCTCTTCATCGTACACTTATTCCAAGCTTCAAACCGAACTATTTTATATTTTGCTGAAAATCGGGCAGCATCTCCCCCGTTTATATGCCTAGCCCGAATTCTCAATTCAGCAACCAACAACAATCACAACAATACCAACATTAACCATAATATTTCCAACTCCAAAATACTTCATAAACACCCCATATGGTATTTTTCCCATATTTCCACCCACAGAAGTAATTTACAACAACTTAGCAACTCCTTCTCTGTAAATAAATTAAGATTAACGTTAATAGCAAGAGATTCATAACTTTATCCCGAATCTGGGCCTTAAATTTTGTCCAGCGCGTTCATGCCTCGTAGTGGCGCGTTCGCGCTGTGTTGGACCTTGGCCTACTGCGCGTTCGCGCCACTCCCTTGAGCGTTCGCGCAGACCATTTTCCTAGTCTACCAGACTGACTTGTAACGTCCATATATTCTTACCCCGATATCCGATTGAGGAGAGGTTTGTTGCGTTCAAAACTAGACTTCCCAAACTTTACTTTAGACTTTTTTTTCACTTCAAAACTCTTAATATACTAAAACATATTCTTACCCAACTTTCCTCCAAAGCCTCGGAAGTTTAATCTCCTTAGTTCATTGGTTTTCCAATCCTCCTATAACCTGTTACGCGAACTCGGGCTCTTATGGTTGGATTCTATGTTTAAAGGTCCCAAGGCTATGCTTTCAATGACGATATAAGAACGTTGAGCTATTTCTTGAATTCCCAATTTTATTTATGGATGATGACTATTGTTAAAGATTTCAAAGTATATGGATTCATGTCTTATGAGATTATGATTTTATTTTATGTTTTCTCTTAATGCTATTCTTCATTGATAGTCCCACCTATAAGAGCCCGAGTTCGCGTAACATGTTATAGAAGGATTGGAAAACCAGTGAACTAAGGAGATTAAACTTCCGAGGCTTTGGAGGAGAGTTGGGCAAGAATATGTTTTAGTATATTAAGAGTTTTGAAGTGAAACAAAAGTTTAAAGTGAATTTTGGGAAGTCTAGTTTCCAACGCAACAAACCGCTTCTCAATCGGACATCGGGGTAAGAAGATATGGACGTTACAAGTCGGTGTGGTAGACTAGGAAAATGGTCTGCGCGAACGCGCAGAAGGCCAAGGGTCAACACAACACGAACGCGCCACTACGAGGCACGAACGCGCTGGACAAAATTTAAGGCCCAAATTCGGGATAAAGGTATGAATCTCTTGCTATTAACGTTAATCTTAATTTATTTACGGAGAAAGAGTTGCTAAGTTGTTGTAAATTACTTCTGTGGGTGGAAATATAGGAAAAACACCATATGGGGTGTTTATGAAGTATTTTGGAGTTGGAAATATTATGGTTAATGTTGGTATTGTTGTGATTGTTGTTGGTTGCTGAATTGAGAATTCGGGCTAGGCATATAAACGGGGGAGATGCTGCCCGATTTTTGGCAAAATATAAAATAGTTCGGTTTGAAGCTTGGAATAAGTGTACGATGAAGAGCCTAACGTTATTATAAATCCTCTTAAATGTAGACTTACGAGCTCAGACACATAAGCGTAGCTAATAGGAGGTGAAACAGGTATGTTAAGGCTCGTCCCTTTCTTTCAAAGGCATGATTCCTATATTGTGATACCATAAATGCTTTCATAATATCCCTAGTGTTAAAGTTGGAAATCCTTGACTTAAAGGCATGGCTCCTTTTTCTAATAATCCATACATGTTTTCCAAGTACCCGTATTTTCCAAACCAAAGGTTTATGATTATGTGAACTCTTATGATAACAACGATGCACATGTTTTCCTATTAATACAATGATGCTAAAGAGGAGAATATTTCTACGATGACTATGATGAGAACGATTTCATGTTAAAAGGTTCCAAGTTATGGTTGGATTCTATGTTTAAAGGTCCCAAGGCTACGTTTTCAATGACGATATAAGAACGTTGAGCTATTTCTTGATTTCTCAATTTTATTTATGGATGATGACTATTGTTAAAGATTTCAAAGTATATGGATTGATGTCTTATGAGATTATGATTTTATTTTATGTTTTCTCTTAATGCTATTCTTTATTGATAGTCCCACCTTATAATAATTGTCCCTTCAAGGTGAGACACGATGATCGTGATTATTCCATAATATAATCGGAGGTTACCGACCTTACGTCACTCTGATAGATACACGACTTTCTTTGGGCTCTCCTGCATGCTGCTTATGTGATATATGTATATGTACATGGGGAATATGGGAAAAAGGGGTGAGCGTTATATACGCGTAACCACCTGATCATTTGGTATAATATGACATGATATCATCCCGGACGCGGGATGCCCGGACGCGGGACATATGTGGTTACATGAATCGGAGCCGACGCGGTTTGGCAATATGATATGTTCTATTTGAGCCGACATGGTTCGGTAATATGATATGTTCTAATTTCTATATATATGAACAAGAAATGTTTTTCCAAGAAAGCTAAGCATGCATGGCATCCGTCCTAAGAGGCACTTATATGTACAGGTCACTCTTTTATCTTACGATATGCTCTACATTTCCATTATGTTATTATTCATGCTTTGTCCTCCTTGCTACGTTACTGTTCATGCCTTACATACTCGGTACATTACTCGTACTGAAGTCCCTTACTGTGGACGCTGCGTTCATGCCCGCAGGATCAGGTAGCCTGTCAGACGATTTGCAGCAGTAGGATCTCCCTTCAGCAGCAGTCAGTACGCTCCATTGATCCGGAGCTACAAGCATCGGTATACTATTCTGTTATGCACACATATGGGTATGGCAGGGCCTTGTCCTGTCCCTTCCGTAGCTTGTACTCCATAGAGGTCTGTAGACAGTGATATGTAGTCGCGTTGTTATGCAACCTCGTCAGCACTTATTTGTTGTACAATATATATGAGGTGGCCAATTGGTTTGCATTGTTATTCTAAGCATTTGTGTTTATATGTATGTGTTGGCCGTGGATTCCCGATACGGTGACTTTTATGTTGATTGTTCGGGAGACAGTATAGCACAGTTACAGATTGTATATGGGCCCAGGACAATCAGTGAAATGTAAATACAGGCATAGGAGTGCTTGACCAGCAATGGTCGGGCACTTGTTACGGCCCATCGGTTTGGGTCGTGACAGTTTGGACTCGAGGATTACCCCAAATGCATAACACATTCTTATTGGGCTTGGTTGGCCCAATTCCTTATATCTTTACTTATGAATTTTATATTTCAAATTTGAGCATCTATATTATTTATTGGAACCCTTTTAAAATTTGTCATGAATTTAGAGTTGCCAAAAAACCATTTTTAAGCAATAAAATTGATTTTTGATAAAGGTCAACGTCCAAATGATTTTTTTTTAGACTAAAACTGCCTTATGGATAAAAAAAATGGATATTCTTTAAATGCAAATCATGATTTTGGACAAAAATGACTTGACAAATTTTATGGACATTTGAGACAAAATATGATTATGGACCGTGCATATGGACATTTGGACAAAAAATGGACTTGGACAATTTTTGGGATAATTTGGACTGAAAGGATAAAAATCTAAAAAAATATAAAATATGGATAATAATAGTATGCCAAAAAATGATTTTATAAAACTTAAAAACCTTTTTCTAAACTCGGTTGGGCTTACATAGTGTTCTACTTTGGTTAACGCCTTCAGGTTTTAACCTAGGTGTTCTAGTCTGAAACCCAAAACGTCCAATTTTGGGCAAAATTTTACCACTTTTCTTTCTTGAAAGTATTGTATTTTGCATGAATGACTAACCTTTTATTAGGGGCATCTAAAACAAAAGCATTTTTTATCAAAAATAATTTATATTCACAAGGCATACTATTAGAACCCGTAAGTCAACCGTATCTTACGGATCCTTAATAACGGGGTGCCTAACACCTTTTCTGGGGGATCACCAGGACCCTTACCCAAACTTTGGTATAGATTGGTTTCTTTTAAATCTTAGCCATTTTAAACGAATCATTTCGAACTGGTTTTCCTAACTTACTAACTTACCTGTAAGTTAGGTGGCGATTCTAAAACGATGTCCATTTAGAGCACCATCCAAGTATAAGTATATTTTTTTCTTTTTCCCGGTACGATTGACAACCGTAATTTTCCGGGACACTTTCCTTTTTAATGAGGCAAATGCAAATACGAATTGAAAAAAAATAAGACCCATTACATCCATGTCATTTCATGATATTCTTGTCGTCGGGGCTATGTTGTTCTTGCCTTTGGGGCTGTGATAGTTGCCTTCAGGGCTATGATGTTTGCCTTTGGGGCTATTGGCCATACAGTTGCCTTCGGGGTTATACAAACGCGTGTTTGCCTTCCGGGCTATGATTGTATATTGTAATGACCCATTTGGTCATTATCAACTTTCCTTAATCTTTGCCCAAAACAATCTTTGTTCGAGCTTGCACCGATAGTAATACGCGTGTGATTTTCAGTAAAGGTTGACCTTTAGTCGAGTTGGAAGGAAATTTAAATCAATCTAGGATGTTCCGGTGCAATTCCTTCGCCCCAGCGATAGGTGGGCCATGCCTGCGGGTTTGCCCCGGCGCTCTGTCTTCTGCCTCAGCGGAAAGAGGCTGAGTTAAGTAAGTCTTCTTTCGCAGATGATTCTTTCACTGGATCGTGACTGCCCCAGTGAGCCTAGTATCGCCCCAGTGGGAATCGCTGGACATATCTAGTATTTAACTCCCCATTTCGGGATTGAGCTCTATTTTTCCATCGAACATTTATTTCAAGCCGGTTTGGGAGCATTTTCAGAGGGGATTTCTTTATGGCCTTGGGAAGGGTAAGTCCTAAACCGTATTACTTTATCTCTCTTTAGTCTCCGCTTTTACTTATTAAGGATTTAATGCTAGGGTTTAATAATTTGGGAGGTTGCTTGACTTGTAAGACCTTAGATGGGGAAAATGGCTTCTTAAATTAAAATCTTGGATTAGTTGGAAGGATTTCATAGCTTCTAGTTTAGGCCAGTTGTTCCAACACAAAGCACCCACTTTCTACAATAGTTTTGCAAATGGGTAAGTTCTTGGGTTTTCTTGAATTTAGGGGTTTCAAAGATTAAAGAAATTGATGACCTGTTTGGGTTTAGATGACTATGGAAATTAGGTCATTAATTAATGGAGACTTAGAAAACTAGTTTAAAAAGAAGTTTCGATTTACCCTCGTGGGTTCGGGGTCGTATCTTAGTATTCTAGGTTCTTTTTTGGGTTGTACCAATCATATATTCTTAACTCTTGATTACTCAAATTACTTGCATTTCCTAGACCCCTCCCGTCTTGACATTTCTCTCCGAAAATGGAAGGTGAAGTTCAAGTGGACATTCGCGGCACCTGCTCGGTCTCAAGGTAGGTTACGACTTACTTGAGTTAGACTCCGATTAGGATTTCATGTGTGAATGGTAGAGATTGATGGAGAAAGCATGCTTAGGTCTTCATACATAGTGATAGGATGGATATTCTTAGGTTGGTACTGTTATGTGTGGTTTGTCGCCAATTGTGATGTTGAACTTTACGCATTTGTTTGACCGTGTGAACTAGTGGCTTGTTAGTATGATTGGGCTCGTGCAGTGCCTTATAGGTTGTACTTGTTTCCCATTTACCTTTTTGGTTATACTCCAGTTAGCGAACCATATGTAGAGTTAGTTGTTGAGGGAGAAAGCATGCTAAGCCTTTGGGTGTGAAGTTGGGATGGATATTTTTAGGTCGGTATTGTTGTTGACTTGTGGGCTTGTTACGACGGTTGTTGTGATTTGGCTTGTTTCCATGTGTGTGGTATTGGACATGTTGCTAAATTGTCATGTTGTAATCGTGATACGTTCGTCTCTCACTTATCTTGGCATCATCATTGATAAAGAAAAGAACTTGATTCAGTATTGATATTGTGATATGTGCTAATGCAGAGGCACAATTGAGATTTGATATGATTACACTTAAGATTGATATTATGCATTGCATGATAAATTGATATGAATTGTGATTGGTACTGATGATGATAAGTGAGAAGGGAACATCCGAGATTATGGATAGATTTGATATAATAGCCATCTTTAGGTTGTGTGCGGAATGGCTAGTAATATGGAAGCCACTTCTGGACTGTGTACAGAGTGGCTGGTGTTGTAGGAGTCATCTGTGGGCTGTGTACGGAGTGACTAGTATATGGAATTCACGGGTCCCCCATGGGTCATGACTATCGAGACGTGGAGGATATCTATCTGTAGCATGTGTGTACGAATGGTGATTTGGCCATTGCATTGCATACATTCCAATGCATGTGCATTACATTTACATTCGGTGACTTCTTTATTATCCGCTGCTTGGTTGTGAATTGCCCATCAAAAGATCGTCCAGTTACGTAGTGGAGTTCTTGAAAAGAAAGACATGTAGTAAGGATTAGAGGTATGACGTAGAATGTGAACAGAATCCAGTAAGACTATTCCATTTGATGAGTTGAGATAAGTTACGTATGCATGAGTCTGTATTTTAGAAAACTAAAGCACTGAGGATTAGAAGGTTATATCTAGGTCCAAGATCTGAGACCATTGCTAAGTTTATAACTATCTGTTATGGACCATTATCTGATTATGTCTTGTATTCAAATTTGATTGCCTATCATTTTGATCTGTTGATCTCTATTTGTTTATATGTTTTCCTAATCATTGTCGGCCTATGATACTTACCAGTACGTGTGTTGTACTGATACTACTCTTGCTACATCCTATTTGGGGTGCAGATTTATTACAGGTTATGTTCGAGATTTCATTAGCTTCTGAAGATCTCTCGGTGTCCACTCCAAACCTTATGTTAAATTTCATTCTAGAACAGAGGTTGTATTTCGTTTGTATTGTAATTCTATTTAAGTTGTAAATCTTAGAAGCTCTTGTATGAGTCTAGATCCGGTTTTTGAGAAACAGTTATTGATAAAGTAACTCTTATATCTTATTCTTCGAAAATCATGTTTGGGAAATATCTAGTATGCATTCTTCTTAAATTGGTATATTTGAGTTATTGTTTTTCGTAAGGGTTCACCTACTAAGTGGGATTGGGTAGGTGTCCGCACGATTCGTGATTTGGGCCGTTACATGCATATGCCTTCAGGGCTACATTGAGTGCCTTCGGGGCTAATCATGTATGTCTAGATGCCTTATACGAGGCAAAGTAGTTTGATGTCGTGTTATTAGTTATTAGACGACAGAGGCAAGTAATTACACCTGGATTCTTTATTGACTCTTCAGTTTATGTTTAGTTATTTTATATTCCATTTCAGTATTAGTTTCAGTCACCTTAGATACTCGGCACATTATTTCGTACTGACATACATTTGCTTAGGGACACTGTGTTCATGTCCACAGGTTCAGAAAGATAGCTGGAGTGACCGCCTCAGTAGATTTGCCGAGTACCAACTATTGTGGTAAGCTCCATGTCATCTGGTTAAGACCCTAAGATGGGAAAATTTAACACACCCTGTGAATAGCAGGTTATGAGAGTTTCAGGAGGTAAAAGTATAAGTTTTAGCAGGCAAAAGAGGCATGGTGAAAAGATATGAGGCACCCAGTCAGGGAAGATTGTAAGTATGGTAAAGGGTTATATATACCTCTGTACCATCTCGAAATAGTTGTTTGTTTGCTTTTTTATGATATATACCTGCGTCGTTAGCGTTTTTATCATCTATACCTCTGCGTCTAACAACCACTTTTAACTGGACATGTGGCATAATCTCAACGACCCACCCCTTTTTATATTTTATTTAATTAAATATTAGACCTAGCTAATTATTTTAAATCCAACCCGCTCCATACATGACCTATACCCGTAACCCTATGTTCAACATCTCCTTGCATCCTTTCTTCCTTATTCTCACCTAAAAATCGACAAACCCATATAAAAAATCATCGAATTTCGGCCAATTCAACTCAAAATCCCCAGCATTTCCTTAACACAAATCTATTCAACTTCCATTCAAAATAAAGAAACCCGCAGGAAACTAATGTCATCATCACCAAAAAGAAATCCGAATCCAAACATAAAATTTTAAAGAAAAAAATTATTTTCCTTGCCCCTTATTCCTCTCCATTACTCGTCACTAACATTGTCCACCACCATCAAGATATCTAGTTGAATTACATATCTTCACTCACAAAACCCAAAATGAAAAGTTCTAATTAAATTTTCTAAAAGTTCTAATAAAAAATGAAATATGCATAGATTCTTCCGTGAAAGAACAAAGAGCATTTTAAGACTATGATGTTTGAAAATTCGAACTCTCTGTTTGGATTCAAAGGCTAAAAGGGATGATAAATTGTTGGAATGAAAAATGGTGAAGAAGACAGACAGGAAGTGGGGATTTTGGAAAGTGAAAGGGTGTTTGGATGCAAAGCTACCATTTCTTTTTGATGGAGTTCTTTGTTTTTTTTTTTCCTTCTATTTATGAGAAGTACTAAAACAAAGAAAAGGAGGATGAAGCTGAATAACCATGGGTTGTGGGTGCGTGTTATGCGGGTATGGTTATGAGAATTGGGGATTTGGTTATGAAAATAAAATTAAAAAGCAAAGAAAAGATTGGGATGTTTAGGATCTTACCACATGTCCCTGTTAAAGTGGTCATTAGAGGCATGGGTATATATGATCAAAACGCTAACGACGGTTGTATATATCATCAAAAAAACAAACGGAGGATACGCACAACTATTTCGAGATAGTACAGGGGTATATATGACCCTTCTCCGTTATAAGTATTTACAATTCAGGCAGGGAAATATAAGCATGGTAAGTCCTCTTCTAACTCTAATAGAGGTACATACAATTAGCTGCACCTATTTTAGTTATGCTTTATGAGAACTAGCAGATATAGCATAAGAGAAAGACAGGATTTTAAGATCTAGCTGGGGTTAGAGTAGCCCATAACTGTGGACAGATTGTTAGCACTAGATGACATTCCCGAATAATATGGTGAACGTGATAATAGTTCCCCTTATGTGGCACCAATGTGGTGTACTCTAAAACAGTACAGTCAGATATGATTACCAAAATGATTGGAAAGTTTAGAAGCTAGGTGTTTGAATCCTAGAAGGGATAAGTACTAGCCTAATCATGGGTTCCGTCCCCAATAAAGGAAAATATTGGGTGACCAGAAGAACAAAGTGGGACGAAACATGGGGAGCTAAAATCTATCGAGTACCTTGTTGAAGTTTTCAGAATAAATAAAGAGATAGGAACATTAGTAAAAGGATAATAGGAAGATAAGTGAAGCATTACGAGTAAAATGTGATAAATTGATGATAATAGTAAGTCAGAATATGGCAGGATGACAAAGTTCGTGGCCAAGTACAAAAGGAGACAAAAGAAGATGGATCTTGAGATCATAAGAGAGTATAAGCCATAAGGTTGTACCCGCATTTCGAGAAACGAATTGGAGACTCCAACAAGATTATCGGAAGGCTAACTTAGATTCTCGGGGTAACTAAATTCAGTATGGGCTAGCAAACAAGATAACTGAACAGGAATTAAGGACTCAAAAGATTTCAAAAATAGTTGACATCGAGAGAATTATAGAGGTCGTGATCCAGCAGACTTCATTTAAATTACAAGAGATTTATCTAACGAGACAGACCCAATAACTATCTTAGACTGACAAATCAGATGTGATTATTGTAACAACATTTTGGAACTGTAAGGATACCACAAGATTGTAGTTCAGTCATATACTATTCACTCAACCATAGCACGTTATACTATCCCCGTCTTATGACTAGTTGATACCCGAGTCCATAAGTTACATCATAGCCCGGGACAAGCTAGTAGATCTTGAGGTGAGCTCTTATTCATGATTTATAGTACTTATGGTTGACGGTCGTGTGATACCAGGTGTTGCTATTTATAGATATTGGCCCTCTGTGGCATGTATAGTGTGTTTTCTGGCTGCTTACGGGTTGAGTTTTAATTCAGTTTACAGAGAAGGCTCTGGTAAATTTTTGTAAGTCTCTAAGAGTTAACATTCGAGGATGAATGTTTCTAAAGGGGGAAGGATGTTACATCCCGTACTTTTGTACGTTGGATTTATCATAAGTTAATCGACATAAGTTCAAGGACAAGATTATTTTTGAGGTGATAAGATTTATGCTATGTTTGACAAGTGATAAATAAGTGTTGTGAAGCTTAGAAGTTAAGGGAATTGGAGAGTATAAGGTTCATCGATGTAATATCCCAGGCTTTCGGGCTATAGTTTGAGCCACTCGAAGTATGTAAGTAGACTTGAGTCCCCCAGAATTTTGGTCATATTCGAGTATGCAAATAAAGAGTTCGCCATATAAGAAGATGAAGTTCCGAAATGATTTCAGACTTAAAAGTGTGACGAAGATGGTTGAAAATAATATTTAGTGTGTGACAAAAGAGTCTATGGAATATTGTTATATCACATAATCATGATAATGAGTATATGAACTGTGTCAAAAATGATTACTATATAAGTGAATTAAGATCAAGAAATTAATTGTGATTTAAGACCAATAAATTAATTATGTATGTAATTGGTTAAATAAGAGAATTGTAGTGGAAAAGAAGAAATTAATTGAGAGCATTGAATAAATATTATATGGACATAAGTCATGTAGATTAGCTACTAGTGGCTGCAAGAGTGTACACTTATACATGCATAAGGATGAGGTGGCACTATTTATCATAGAGTCCAAAGAGGTGACCCAATAAATCCCGCATGTAAAGGCTAAATGGTCCATTAAGTGTCTTATCTCTAATGTTGACATTTAATTGTAAGGACATACACACACACTAGAGGCCAGATCCCGTGCCAGCACGGTCCCTGCACGTAATGCTTCATTTTTAATATTTTTGTAATATTATGTTTTTTTTAATTGCAATTTTATATTTTTCTCAATAAGAATAATATTAACGATATGTTTTCATCGAGAAAACAAAGAAAAAATCAAATACTTCATATTATGTGATTCCTTTTTAAAAATTCTTATTTTAAGTTTTCTTTTGTGCTACACAAAAAGTAGTAAATTTAACATTTTCAGAACCAATAATTTCAATTATGTCGTAGTAATTGTAAAATCGTACAATTTGAATAATGGAGGAGATTAGTTATACTGTTTATTGGCTTAATGAACACGACAACCTTTCCAATTATGAGCCCGTTTGGATTGACTTATAAGTTGTTTTCAGCTTTTTTGAGTGTTTGGCTGGTCAGCTTAAAGTCATTTTGTGCTTAAAATAAGTTCAAAAAAATAATTGAGCCCGTTTGACTTAGCTTATCTAAAGCAGCTTATAAGCTGAAAACAGCTTATAAGCCAAAAAAAAAAAACGTTGGGGTAGTAAAAAAAATAAGTTGGGCTACCCCAACTTATTTTTTTAGCTTATAAACTGTTTGTAGCTTATAAGCTGCTTAAAATAAGCCCATCCAAACAGGCTCTATATTAGGAGCTTTTAGAATTGGAATTATTAAGTTAAACATATTAATTTCATGCACTAAATTTCAAGGGAAATAAATCAATTATCATATAAACTATATGATGCACAAAATTAATCCCAAAGAAGTTTTATAACTGAAGTGATAATAAAATACGTTCTAAGGCTAACAGTTGAATACTCTAATTACACAATAACAACAACAACATACCTAGTATAGTTTCACAAGTAAAGTCTGGAGAGGGTAAAATGTACGCAGTTACCTCTACCTTGAGAGATAGAGAAACTATTTCGGATAGACCATCAGCTCAAGAAAAGTAACTCCAAACAGGTAGAAAAAGAAGTAGCGGAAGTAAAGAAGTCATGTCAAAGCATATAAAAACGGAACAGTAACTACGAGCCGTACAAGAAATAATAGATAATAACAAACATTTAAAAATAAAAAACTACATGAGTAATGCTACAACTGCTAACGAGACAACACTCTACTGCCTCCTAACATTCTACCATAATACGTGACCTCCACATTTTTTTACACGAATAATTGTTAGGCAGACAATAATAAGAAGAAATGTAATCGATAGGCAAATCAAGAGATGGGATCCACAAGTTTGCAAGAAAATCCGAACAACTGTAGGGAAAAGTACATAGGGCCCACGGTATACAAAAAGCTAAGTAACATTTATTAGCTGACAAATGTAATAAATAGAACGTGAGTGATTTGTTTGTCCAAGAGTGTAAAAGTACATCTATAAAGCAATCTGGTAGTATTTATAAAGCGCCAAAAATTGCAGAAGTTCTATAATGCCCTTGAGAGCTAGAAGCAGACATGTTGTTGAACAGTAGTCTACTTCTAGCCTCTTATTAATAGTAGTAATATGCTACAGATGAATTCTGAAAGGGCAGCAACATGCCACCATTTCTATAGGCAGTAACGTGACATACTATTTTAAAGAAGAAACATATATTTCTTCTCAAGAACAATACATTGGTTTTCCGCACCGCTTCGATCTTGGTTTTCAGTTTTATCGCGTTGTTAAATTCGAAATTTCTTCGAAGTGTAGTAAGGTGGAAGAAACGGAGTTCTTGACATATAAGGGAATTCTCCTCCTCTTGCTGATTTTAAGTCAATCTAGATCATAGCTAAGTTGCTAAATGAGAAAGTACAGATATTATACCGTAAATCGTATTTGGCGCTGTTGTTGGCTTATGGGCTGTTTGGTGTCTGTTCTAAGTTGTTTGATGGATAATATTGATATATCTGATGTGGTTGTTGTTATTTTTATTGTTTAAACATGGGGAAAGTGGAAAAAATAGGGGAGATGCTGTCTGATTTATTATAGAATGAGCTTGCCTCCTGATATACGCGACATACTAGTGTTTCCTTAGTATAACGAGAGCTTTAATGTTCTTATAGATTGAGGTGCTAGACGAGCCGCGTGGATTATGTTGTTAGGAGACTTGATGCAGGTATGTAAAGAATACCCATCCTTCTTTGTTTGGCATGATTCCTTATCGAACGATTCCCGACCAAGTGCACAAAGAATTGCCCCTCATAGAGATTCCATGTCTATGTCGTTTCATGATATTCTTGCCTTTGGGGCTACGTTATTCTTGCCTTCGGGGCTATGACGATTGCGTTCGGGGCTATGATAGTTGCCTTCGGGACTATGATGTTTAACTTCAGGGCTATTGGCCATATAGTCGCCTTCGGGGCTATACAGACGTGCACTTGCCTTCTGGGCTATGATTATACATACAAATTGCCTTCGGGGATACATTGAGTGCTTTTGGGGCTAATCATGCATGTCTAGATGCCTTATACGAGGCTAAGTATCTTGATGTCGTGTTATTAGTTATTAGATGACAGAGGCAGGTAATTACAGCTGGATTCTTTATTGATTGTTCAGTTTATGTTAAGTTATCTTATATTCCATTTCAATATTAGTTTTAGTCATCTTACATACTCGGTACATCATTTCGTACTGATGTCCCTTTGCCTGGGGACACTGTGTTCATGTCACACCCTAATCCCGCTAGGGTGTGATGGGCACCCGACCCTTATTGAGGGCCGAGCGAACCCTCTGACTTTTATTACACACATAATCTCTTCGGACTTTTTTAAGTCAAATAAAAATGAAATACATAGCAGAGGCTTTCAGAAACATTCTTCCATCGTTCTCAAATCAAGTAAAATCTATAATCGTATGAAACTTGTAACATGAAACATAATGACACATCGGCTGGTGGAGCCGCTTACAGAACTGACATTCTATACCCACGACTCTGTCTGCAAAGTCTCTAACATCAGTCAAAAATCATAATATATATACTCTGACTCGGCAACACTCCAGACGGAAGTGGAGCTCGCCAATCCTGCTGAAACATCTTCCAGCAAAATCTTATAATCATCTGGGTGTACCTGCGCGGCATGAAACGCAGCCCCCGAAGAAAGGGGGTCAGTACGGAATATGTACTGAGCATGTAAGGCAAGAATCACAGTAAAAGGATCATAACTGATATAAGGAGTACAGAAACATGTACAATGCCCAGAATACCAAAACTTTCACCTTTAAAACATAAACCATGCGTATCATTATCACATACCGTACCCGGCCCGTTAAGGGACTCGGTAGATAAAATCATGTCATCATACTATCGTATTATCATGCATGCATATACATATACATATATATACCGTACCCGGCCCTCTAGTGAGGGACTCGGTGAATGAAGTCATACCGTACCCGACCCATTAAGGGTCTCGGTAGATAGAATCATGCATGTGAACGTCATATATCATATACATACCGTACCCGGCCCATTAAGGGTCTCGGTGGATAGAATCATGCATGTGAACATTATATATCATATACATACCGTACCCGGCCCATTAAGGGTCTCGGTGGATAGAATCATGCATGTGAACATCATATATCATATACATACCGTACCCGACCCTCTATTGAGGGACTCGGTGAATCAAATCATCATATGCCCTCCTGGCCGCCATAACACATCATCATCTCATCATGTCATCATATACATATACCGTACCCGGCCCTCTAATGAGGGACTCGGTGAACAATGCAGTGGAGTGCGCACGATAACATACCCGGCTCGGGACTCGGTGAAAGATATATTGAGGCGTGCACGAGCAGAGTAGTGAGAAACTATATACATATAAATCAAGACTCAATAGATAGGTGCGCAAATCGACACTTGAGGATGATAAACATGTTTCGAGTCAATCCGAGTTAGTATGAAAAAGTTATGGACGTTTTAGTACAGAACCTTCTATGAACGTTTCAGAAGCCATTTTTTGGAAAATCAAAGCAACAATCATGTTAGGCACCTTTCGAATATCGTTATGGATCAAATCAAATAGAGCCTTTGGAACCATATGTACGTATCAAAATATATAAAAGACTCAATGGAATAATCAAACGTGCTATCATATGAAAATCAAGACATTAGACATATCAATTATCTCTCGAATGCCATTCGGAAACATATCAAATAAATCTTCGGACATCATAGATACGCATCAAAACCATATGAAATGGCTTATGGAGGTCAAGGATATTAGCCATCCTAGTAGCTCTAAGAATAGGAATTTCTTTGAAATCATACATATACGTCATCTGCTCTTTTCATAAGGATCATGCCAAAAGAAAGAAAGGGTAAGCCTTACATACCTGTCCAACGTCCTATTGGCTACGCTTAATTGTCCAAGCTCATTATCGCTGGTCTACATTCAGGAAGATTGACACAATCATTAACCACATTGTCACACACTTGTCTTAGTCTTTCAAATAAATTCATTTATAATCTGCCGAAATTTCGGCAGCATTTCCCCTGTAAATACACTATCCCTAAGAATCTAACTCGGCCAATTTATCAATAACAATCCGAGAATGCAACTCGGCCAATCATCAACAATAATCCAAGAATTCCACTCGGCCACATTATCAACAATAATCCGAAATCTTCCAAACTTAATAAGAACAACAACAATACATTGCTTTCTTCCAAATTCATGAACTACACCAACAATCTACACATTAACAACTTCATCAATCAATTCAAAATATATTCTAACGTTAGTAACTTCTTTTACATAATTCGACAACATATTTCTTATACTCAATTCAATCACAACAACCAACTTACAATCTTCCAAACTCACTAAAATCAACACATTTCTCACCTCCAAATTCATGCATTATATCCACAACCACACATTAACAACATTATCTTCACAACACAAGAAACCATGCTAGTGTCATATTAATTTCTTCAACACTCCCACAATGATTGCAACTTCATTTCAAACCACCCAACCTTCATTTCTATTATGTAATCCGCAACAACAACAATCAAACTACTAAATAAAAATCAATTCATCTCATCTTAGGAACATACCCTTATTCGGCCATGACCTATATATATATATATATATTTCATGAATTTCATCCATTTACACATATTACAACATTCATAAATTATCCCTAACACAAGTAAAAGAAGATTGAACACATACCTTTCTCCACACATCTTCTTTCTCGGCTAGAGTCCACAACTCGTACAACGAATACTTTGCTTACTCCAACAATTACTCCATGTTAAAGAGGACCTTCCAATTAGTAGAAATTCTAGAAGAAAATAATTTTTGATCAAATCTTTTCCAAGGTTCTTATTTGGTTGTACATGGCCGAATGGCCTCCTTCTTTGCTTTCTCCAAGTTTCTTGAAATTTCCAAGTGGTGAATATGAAACATATGACTAATTAGTCATCTTTTATACACATATAATATGCCTCCATGTGGGCCAAGACCCACACCTACCTTGGACGGCCACTTGGGCCTATTTGTTTCAAGAATTATAATTTTTCCAAAATCAACTTTTAACCCCAAATTTTCCTTAATATCTCCATGAGCCACCTTGTGAATTTCTCCTTTTTACCCCTAGCCTTTCTTAATATTTCCACATAAATAATTTTCATAAGGAACTTGTATATTAAACAAGATCAAAATATATCCTTTCCCTTAACTTACCACGGCTACCTTGAAATATCCGAATGTACAAAATACAGGCTATAACAGTTCATGTCCGCAGGTTCAGAAAGATTACTGGAGAGACCACTTCAGTAGATTTGCCGAGTACCGACAAGTGTGGTAAGCTCCATGTCATTCAAAGTTATCCAGTCTAGAGTTTTGTGTATATACGGATGATGGGTAGGTCGGGACCCTATCCCGGCCATAGTACATTCATTACTCTTTAGAGGCTTGTAGACGTATCCTGTATGTTATGTATGTCAGTGTTGTGACCTTGCCGGCCCTTGTATATGTTCATTTTGGTAGTGCTATTGTAGACGCTCATGGGGTCCTCATCAGCCTGCGCAGTTTTATATATATATATATGTATATATATACGTTTTTGGGTGTGCTTACCTTTTAAACGAAGTTGATGTTATGTTCAGATAATTCAGGATACGACCTTGCCGGCCTTGGTTGGTATTATCTGTTTGTAGGTAGGCCTCGTCGGCATAAGTAGAGGGTTACCCTTCCAGAGCTACAGTATAGAGTGGTACGATCGGCTCGAGTATGGTATCGTGTGTTGGCCACGTCTCTCCAAATTTGGAGTGTGACATATAGGTTGAGTGATGATGTGATCATCCAAACCTTACATCAGGCACTTGACTCAGTCAATAAGTCGGTGGCTGTAGTGTTGCAGAGGGTGTCATTACAGGTAACTCATTGCCATGGCGAGTGAGCTACTTGATTGATTGACCAAAATGAATCACGCTTGGTATACAAGGTCATAAGAAGTTACCGGAGGAGGCTTCTCTAAAATGTTATCTCAGGAAGCCATTAAGAAGAAGAAGAAAGGTACAAGAAAATGGCATAATTGGTGACCCTAATAGCGGTTCTCGCTAAGTATGCTACGGAGAAGGCAACCAAGAAGGTGAATGCAGTTACAAGTACTATTCCAAAGCAAAGCTACCTCGATAATGCACCGTATGACCATTATGGGTAACAAGAGCAAGAATAGAAGTTAAGCTATGTCAATAATTACAAGAACCGCGGGAGGGGGGAGGGTTCCAGCCTAATTACCAAGGATCGAGTCAACCATGGCAATCTAGTAATCAAGGTAGTGGGAATTATAGTTGGAAGAATGAGTAAGGCAGTCCGAATTGGACAGATCATAATGAAGGAGGTTGGAGGGATGACAATTACCAAAACTTGAGTTCCAACCCTTATTTCCGCTAAGAGGACCACATGCCAACAACCTACCCAACTACCACCTTATCATAACCGTGAATCTACTAGTGATCCCGCTAGTTCCAAACTTGAAGTCATGTTGTCAAGAATGTTGAAGAGCCAATACAGGTACGAAACAAACATGAAAGAGAGAAACTGTCATGACCCAAATCGAAGGGCCATGACGGGTACCCGGGCCCTACCTGCCGAGCACCACTAAACATACTTCCATATAATATTCTTAAATAAGAGTGGACCCCGAGGGTCATCAGATGGAAACCTGCTAAATCATAATGGAAATATGCTGAAAAAGGGATGAGTTCTAAAAGACATATTGTATGACTATGCTGGACTAAACTGTGCAAGCCGACAAGGTCATCATGAAAAACTATACAACAAAATTATAGGCTGAGGGGGCCATACAACGTCTAACTATACCATGACTGTCTACAAACCTCTACCCATATGCACAAATATGTGACGTACCAAAAATACAACAGCAACTCCGGAATAAGAGTAGTGCTCCAACATCAGCTGAACAACATCATACAGGAGCAGATCGTCAGCCTGCTTACTTGAACCTGCAGGCATGAAACGCAATGCCCCCAGAAAAAAGGACGTCAGTATGGACAATGTACAGAGTATGTAAGGCATGAAAGTAACATGGAAGAAACATAAAACTACATAGGATGGAATGAATGCAACCTGTATGTCTGAACTGCCTCTGTGGGCCAATGATATGCATAAATACTGTGCGTGCATGCATGCATAGGGGTCATACATATATATGCGTATATAACGCCTGCCAAGCCTCTATGGGCATCCCATCGTATCATATTGGTCTCTGTGGGCATCATCATCATCATTATGTGACCAGCTAATCAAG
Source organism: Lycium barbarum (assembly GCF_019175385.1). Lineage (NCBI taxonomy): Eukaryota > Viridiplantae > Streptophyta > Magnoliopsida > Solanales > Solanaceae > Lycium > Lycium barbarum. Next base: position 2,527,370 of record NC_083348.1, on the reverse strand, counting down.
TGGTAGTGCTTATATAACGTCGTCACTTTCCCCATACCCTATATATATAATATATAATATACGCGTATATAACACCTCAGGGGTCATAGGTCTATACGGGTATATATATATATATGAAATGCAATGCATGAATATGATAAGAACGTGTCGGAGTGACGTAAGGTCGTTATACCTTCGAACATCATTCTGAGATAGAATTTTCATCAACAAGTGACACTAGGAATCATATTGAATCTAGAGAAAGACTTACTAAAAATAACATTCTAGAACATGAATCAACATGGAACATCCCTAGCTACTAAGAATAGAATCATTAGGGATTAGCGTTACGTTTACGTTTCGTTCATAAGGATCATGCCACAATAAAGAAAGTTAGCCTTAACATACCTCAAGTCGTCAACCGAATCCCATAATGAAGCAATCAGGCTAATATTCCAATCTCCTTAGTCACTACAACACTTCTAACAGTTAACAACATAAACCTCATTTCCACATCACTACTCACCTCAAGACTTATATCAAACCAGCCCAATATGCTTTATATACAACACTTATACACTTCCTTCTTCCAATTATACCAAGTATAACATCTTCAATACAAGATTAACTCCAACTACTATCCTTACAACAAGGTTTTAGCTTAAAAACATATTTACAACATGACTCAGGTTAAATTGCATCTCAACATAAACTAAAATTTATCTTTGAAACTTCCCTCCAAACCTAGCATAACCATTATATAAACTCATAAACATGGAGTTAAGATAGAATCTTACCTCATAACTCAAGAACACATCAATTCCAAGAGTACTTTACCTTGAAGTATCCTCCAACACCACTACTAAGAGGAGAAACAAGCATCCATGATCACTTTAAAACCTCTAAACATTTGATCTTCTCTTTTGATCCTTAATTTTTCTTAGGGGTTTGATAGGTATTGTTGGAGAGGGTTTTCTAGAATGTCGGAGATCAAGGAAAGTGGAGAAATGAAATAAAATGAAGGGATACACTAATTATATAAAAAAATGAACTGCAGCCTACATAAAAATACAACCAAAAGTCCAGACCGTATTTTTAAATATGGTCCGTATTTCTTGGCCATAATTCTTAGTATAAAAATTTCCTTTCTTCCAAGGTACAGTCCGTACTTGAAATCATATATTTTTACGATTCGTATTTTGCACCGTACTTCTCGAATTTGTGGTCTGTCAGTTGCATTGGAATGAAAAATCTCTGAACTTGAATTTACATAGGTTATGCATTTCATAACTCCTCATATGCTAGAAGATATATCTCCCTAAATTTGGACCAAAAATCCTGTCCAGAATTCTGCCAAATTTTCTCAAAGTTTCGACAAACTTAATTTATTCGATTCGCTTGATCTTAGAACCTTCCAATACTTACTAAACATGATTTTAAAATCTTCTACACTCGAGATAGACATGCCTAATCCTATATGACCTCGAAGGTCAATCCACTCGCTAAATCTATAGCAACCAAATCATGAGGAAACTTAACGTATAAAAGTACAGGGTGTAACATCCTTCTCCTGTCTACAGAAATTTCGGTAGAGTCTCCTCTATAATTACACCACTACCAACCTACCACAAAGCCCAACAACACAGTACAACGCCACACAGGGCTACAATAATCAATAACAACTATGGTCCCTCACGACCAACAAGAGTAACTGATAAATGATACATACCTGAAGATGATGGTGCCGTAGTCTGCATCTGTTCTGGAGCCAAAAACAAATGAGGGTATCTGGACTTCATATCTTCCTCGTCTTCCCAAGTCATCTCTTCTACATTCTTATTTCTCCAAAGTACTTTTTATAAAAGTAACATCTTTGGTTCGCAACCTACGAACCTGGCGATCTAAGATAGAAATAGGGAATTCCTAAAAAAACAACTGATCTGTAGCCTGGACATAATCTATGGGCACAATCCTAGAAGGATCTTTGATGAACTTACGGAGGATGGATACATGAAAACCCGGATGTACAGACTCCAACTCTGAAGGTAAATCCAACTCATAGGCTACTTGGCCTTCTCTATGTACAATTCTGTAAGAACCAATGTATCTAGGGCTAATCTTGCCCTTCTTACCAAATCTCATGAGATCTTTCATAGGTTATTCCTTCAGAAAAACCCAGTCGTCTACCTGGAACTCTAAGTCTCGTCGTCTGTTATCTGCATAAGACTTTTGGCGACTCTGAGCTTCTAGCAATCTCTCCTCAATGAGTTTAACCTTCTCCACTGCCTGCTGAACCAAATCAGGCCCCATTAACTTTGATTCTCTGATCTCAAACCATCTAATATGATATATACATTTCCTCCTATAGAGGGCCTCGCACGGGGCCATATGGATACAGGAATGGTAGCTATTATTATATGCAAACTCAATAAGTGGAAAATGATCATCCCAGCTACCTCTGAAGTCTATCACACATGCTCGTAGCATATCCTCAACAGTATGAATAGTTCGCTCAGCCTGCCCGTCTCTCTGGGGGTGAAATGTTGTGCTGAGGTTCACCTGTGTCCACAAACCCTTTTGGATAGATATCGAGAAGTTAGTTGTAAACTGTGCACCACTATCTGAAATAATAGATATTGGAACACCGTGAAGTCGCACTATCTCCTTAATATATATCTTCGCATAATCTTCGACAGAATAAGTAGTCCACACAGGTAGAAAATGTGCTGACTTCGTGAGTCTACCAACAATCACCCATATCGAGTCAAACCTGTGCTGGGAACGAGGTAAGCCTATAATGAAATCCATGTTAATCGCCTCCCATTTCCAAGTCAGAATCTCTATATCCTGCAACAATCCACTAGGCTTCAGATGCTCAACCTTTACTTGCTGACAACTAGGGCTCTGAACTACAGACTCGGGTATCTCCTACTTCATGCTATTTTACCAATAAACTTCTCAGATGTCATGGTACATCCTTGTCAACTCAAGATGACTAGAATAGCGTGATTAATGAGCCTTTGCCATAATCTATTGGCTTAATCATGCAACATCAGGAACACACAACATACCTTAGTACTTGGAATGATGTATCTGTGTCCTGTACCGTAACTCTTGTATCCCCTAAGTCTAACAATCGAACTCTCAAACCAGCCAACTGATAAAACTCATGAGCTAACTCTCTATTGTCGGCCTGTAAATATGACAAACTACCTATAGATCTACGACTAAGAGCATCGGCTACTATATTTGCCTCCCCGGATGGTATAGAATATTAATATCATAATTCTTCAATAACTCTAACTACCGTCTTTGTCGCAATTTCAACTCATCTTACTTGAAAATATACTGGAGACTTTTATGATCTGTATAGATATCAACATGGACACCATATAATGGTTCGTATTTTCGCTGGTGGGGTTAGAGCTCGGAAAAGCTACTTCAAAATCGTTGGTGCTCTTTCGGACTTTGTTTTAAAAGAGTCGCCACCTAATTTTTAGGAAATTAGGAAAACCAATTTTGAAGGGGTTATTCATACGCCGTGAAAAATTCTTCTTAATCCTAAGTTATAGGTAAGGGTTCTGATGATCCCCTAGGGAAGGTGTTAGGCACCCTAGTATTAAGGATCCGTACTATACGGTTGACCTTCGAATTCTAATATGTGAGTATTTGCATGAACTGTTTATTTACAGTTTACTTCCCGCAAATGCCTGTCATGCTGCATATCATTTTTTGAAAAGAATTGAATATATTCCCCTTACATATAGGGTATTTAGGTTCGGATTTATGATATCCGGGTATAATTAATTCCTTTTATATATAAGGATAGTAGTTTTTCTATAGAAAAGGATAAAAAGTATTTTTTTTTAATGATTTGTGTGAATAGGTTTTATTCATGCTTTGATCACACGCGAATCGGGTCAATCTGTTTAATACATTTTCTAGAACATCGTCACCTAAACCTTTTAATTTATGGGCGTATAAAGTTGGACCATTTTTATTTTTATTTTACAAGCAATAGGTTCTTTACATTTTTGCGCGTTTTATCCTTAGGAAAATGAGTGAAATTTATGGTCTAATAACTTATGCATATATACCCTTTAAAGAATGTATCCGTTATATGTATGTTTTATTTTGAACAAAATCTCAGATTTATTTTAAGTCAAAATTCAGCTTTTGAAATCCATTTCGTTTTTTGGCCCAAAACACTGTACTTCATTTGTTTAAAACGTTGGCTTTAGCCCAAATTTTTTCAATCAAAAGGATAAAATAATCAGATGGGCTTTAACCAAAAGAAAGGTATGCGTTATTGGTTTTTTTTTTTTTAAAGATAAAACTGCACGGGTTCTAGTCCAAAAGATGCCTTGTTTTAGCTATTAAACATAGGCCTCAACCACGTTTTCTTATCTACAAATTTATACTAAAAAGAGTCAAGTGAATTCTTTAGCCCCAAAAATGGCTCATGTCATCTTGTTGTCAAAAGACTAAACTAAATGGGCTCTGGCCCGAAAAGATTTTTTGAAATAGTAGATTTTCTTTAAGAAAGATTCAGATGGGCTCTGGCCCAAAATATCACATTTTTTATTAACTCCAAACCCAGAAAACATATTTCAATAATGGAAAAGGATTTTCTTGTCTACTTTCACTCGTCCTCTTAGTATTTGAACAATATGATAACACTATGTTGTCTTTCCAAAGAAACCTCTCTAGTTTGTTTATTTATTAAAGCAAGCGCAGTAGCCTTCCTTTTTTATTTAATCAAAATCAGTACGTATTTTTTCAGATCTTTCAAAAAAGAATTTTTAAGGAGTTAAAGTCAATCTAAACGGCATATGCACCAATTTGCCGAAGATGCCTAATTCTCAACATAAATGATTCCAATAATGTTTGTGGGTTTTACAAATACGAATACAATAGAGGAAGCACATTAAGCAAATAAATAATTATAATAATTAAAACAAATGTAAATATATAAGGAAGGTAAAATGGTGTGTACCAAATCCCGACCATTTTCACCCATGGCTGGGCCTCCGTGTCATTTTTACCTATGACTGGGCCTTCAATATATTAGCTTCCCTTTCTTCTTTTTAGACTCAACGACCTTGAAAGGATTTCCCTATTGGGCTTTTGACCCAATAAGGTGGCTGGACCTTGGCCTAAGTGGCCATGCAGTAGAGAGGGGAAAGAAACAAAGACCCCGGTTAGTTTATTGTTTTTTCCTTATCATACATATAACTACACACACATACACACAGTGTCCTATTTATTTATAAGTCCACAAGTATACACATGTACAGGCAATATACCCTATTTATTCACAAACTCACATAATGTGTGTATGCATTTCCATGTCTTTGAACTCAAACCCCAAACCTAGGTGGTGGGAAGGCCAAGTCATCACCTCTCTTATTCCTGATGCCACACAAGTTCCAAGAGGTTTCATGAACCTCCAAAATGGCTGGTCACCACGGGAAGGCTCAAACTAAGCCCTTTCTTTCATCTAAACTGCCTCTCAACCAACAATAATCATGGAAGACACAGATCCACGTACACACACATGGCTTGGAATAAATAGTATAGGTCCAATATACATGTATATAGAACAATTATAAGTCAACAAGAACAGATGAGAACAAGGAGAGAATAGATGAATAGACTCAGCAGGCAAATTAATCTTATGAACCAAGACCAAGGCACCAAGTATGATCTAAACACGGAAAAAAAGAAAGTAATCTGCATGAACATAATATGGCCAAGAATGAACTTAAACCAAGTAATCACAGCACAGGCAATCATATAGGAGTAATACAATTCTTAACAATATTGAATCAAGTAGATGTGGCAAAGTATAAAGGCACACAAGGATAGGGTAAACCAGCTTCTAGACATGGTACAATCACAACAGTTTTGGCATTCATGGGGTACATGTAGAATTGTTTAGACAAAATCCTCAAATGAGCCTAGATGTCTTAGACACAGTCCAAGTAAAGGTTCTTGCCACTTTTTAGGAATTATGTTCTAAAATGTAGGTGATCCTCATAGAGGATACAGGAAGTAAACAGAAGGAACCAAACTATAATCCAACATACATGATATATACCAATCCAAATAGAGGAAATCAGAATTCTTTTATTGGAAACAGCCATCTACTAGTGTGTAGCACACAAAGGGAAGCATACTTAGTCTTCTTATCTATTTATGATACCAGCAGGAACAAAGCATCGATAGGTCAAACTAGGATAAGAAAGTGTCATAAGAGCCATGATTTCATTACCCTTGACAAACACAGGTGTGGTGCTGCATTACTCTCAGTAGAATCTAATTTAAGACATAAGCAAAAAATGAAAACCAAGCCAGGATCAATTGTGGGAAAATGCCAAAGAACTTTCAAGTCCTAATGGTCTTATGTAGAATGTACCCCCTTAGGTAGAACAACTACATTTTTACACATAACTTAAGCAAGTAGAAGGGCCAAAAGTCCCATGGATGCACATATGATTCACATTTCTTAGTTCAGAGTTTGAAATTCCTTTAGACCTTTTCTCCTGATCCTATTCTATTGTAGAAAGATCCAAGTTGATTTTTAAAAGGATGCACATGATTTAGACATGTTCATAAACAGTGGTATACTCTTAGTTTTCATTTTTTCAAACTGGACAAGTATATCATATCCCTAGCTTGTTTTAATGTTGCATAAAGGGGAAAACACATCTATCCATCATGACTAAGTTTAGTTTTATTTCTGCTCAGACTTTAGACCAATGAACTCAAAATACATCTCAAAATGGGAAGCATGATGTATTATCCCAAAGTATCACAGTGAAGGGGTCAAATATACCTCTCAGACTGTACTGCCACCTTAAATGGATGCAAACCACTGATTTCCTTACTTTTAAGGTCCTACTGTTACTTAGAATAAGGGAGAAGACAGATCATCTTTCAAACACAAGTTAGACTCAAATCAGTGCACACAGAATTCACATAAAGGTCTTAATTATGAACCCAACTTAACTAAATCTCAAAGGATTTGTTATATATTCTCATATTATCTTCATAAAACTCTTCTTGCCTTATTTTTCAGAAAAACAATATTCCTTTTTGGAAAGCCTTTTCCTCTTTCTAGTTTTACTGCAATCTTTCAAATTATCATATATCATCTAGCCTAGTCAATCACCTCTCTTAAAACATATTAGAGCAGACACAACAAGACCATGTTTATTAATTTGAGTGAATAATTAATAAATGCACAAGAAACTCATTTTTAGGATCCATTTAACTTAACAAAATGGCAAGGAAACACCAAATGTTCAGAGGTAGCAGGTCACACCCCATAGACTTATGAAGGATGCCATGACAATCTCTTATTTGGGAAGAAAGATACTATGGGTCAGTGATGCTTGACCCTTTCTCAACTTTCTCCTAAGATGTCTTTAAAAGACTTCCCCATTTAGCCAAATGTTTTTCAACCCCTGCATCTACACTTATGGTCCCTTTTATTACCCTTTAGCATATACCAAAAGAATGACTGGACAGTTCACAGATCAAAGACAAATATTTCCTTAAGGTTTCAACCACAGTTTTCCCTCCTCTTATATCCTTTTTATCCTCTTCTTTGACTCAGACTAGAATTATAAGATCCTTCCTATTTGTTTTCATCTTTTAAGCGTAGACAATCAAGGACCATGAATTATTATCACCATATTTTCATCCATGCAAAAAGAAAAGAAAACAGACCTCAGATTTCAAAACAAAAGCCTCAATCTCTAAACTATTCAAAACTGGACAAACCATGACCAAACTACTTCATTTTCACCCTTCTTTTAGTGTTTCAAACTTGTTAAATTTTAACACTTAGGATCATCTATCAAATTAGGACCTATACATGAATGAAATGCAACACAAATGCAAGAATATGGTATATCAGTCCACTTCCATAACAAGTTTACTTGACTAGTTAAATAAACAACTAATAAGGATAGGACTAGCAACAGGAGATCAAAGATAGTAGAACAGACTTCCCTCCTTGACAACTACTTCCTTCCATTTTTATACCTTTTAATTCCAACATAATTACTAACCAAGTTACAGACTGAAAACCATCTTGTTAGTTAGTTATTAGTTAGATTAACTCTAATTAATCTTCAAATGGGGACTTATTCTTACATTTCCTAAAGTTGATCCTTTCTTTTCATTTTTCCCGTTTTACCAAACTCTGAACCTTTAGGAGTAGGCCATTTTCAAATGTAAGACTTGTGACATGGACCATACAAGACAACCTATGAGCATTACATGTTTAAGCAACAAGTTCAGGCAAGAAACTAAAGTCTTGATCAAACCAAGGAAAGAACAACATTCACACTCAAGCACCTTAATCACATTAGTTCTAGAATTTGCTACAAATCATAGACAATTAGCACACACTCTGGCCTACATTAGATGATAGCATAATCACAGGTATTACCACTAACAATCTACCAACCCACAAACTCAAACTGAACCTGATTCCCTTTTAATCTGAATGTTAATTAATATAAAAGGCAAACTGTTAATTAATCCTATCTTTACTCTATTTTATATGAGTAAGATCATTTAGGAAGGAGGGAAAGGGAAAATGGAATTATCTTACTGTTATATCTTCCAAGAATCAGCAAATAGATTTAACTTATACCTAAGTTTTTGTTTATTTAAAAAGAAGAGAACACACCAGAAATTGTATCCAAATCAATTGTTAAGTTAAAACATTTGTAGTTAAGAAGATCTTGATAAGAGACTTTGCTTCACAAGGAAGGGAAGTTCATGGTTGATTAGCAAAAAATTATGTGATTTCTAATTATAAACACAAGCACACATTACAAGTAATTTATCCATGTTCATCTAAACCAACACGTAGGCTGCCTTATCTCCTTTAAACAACACCTAAGATTTGAATAGAGGAAAATGAGTTGAACTTTACTACATTGGTTCTACTTAGGATTGCAGTTCATAAACTAACATGACTTCAAGAAGGAAAGAAAAGAAAAAGGGATTTTTTTTTTTAAAAGTACCTCAACCACACCCCTTCACAGTAAACATGGAACATTAGAATCACATGAACAAACAAGCCAATAGGAAGTTCAAACAGCCTACTGCCTAATGAGTTTCAACATAACATTCACACTAGTTCTACTATGTTTACCTCAAGAAAATCCCTAAGTTAAGCACACAATCAAATAGGGCAACTATTAGCCATGAGAACCACCATTAACAAGTATCAAACCACAAGCCAACTTAACTAATATAAATACACTTAGACTAGGAAAAACTCTAAATAACAAAATAAAATGAATTAAAATTTACCTTTTGTGTGCGCAACCAAGAAAAGAATGAATTTGGGAGCTTTGTGCTTCCGACCTCAACAACTAAGCCACACGAAAAATAAAATGAAGTAAGAAAATATTTTAAGACTGAGAAAACCCTAACTATTTTCAGTTAGGATATTAAAATTATTTACTAAGAGGTTTTTGAAAAATCAAAATTTTCCAACTTCTTCAACTTTCAAATTTTTCCTCTATTTCTCTATTAAGTATTTTTTTTCCCTCGTTTTTCGACCTTCTATTTTTGTGAGAGTGGGGTTCTATTTATAGGACCCCAAAAACTCAACCAAACTAACAGCAAACGATGTGGGATAAACCCTCTTCCAAACCAAATATTCAGTAAACAAAACCAACGACCCAGATCTAAAGGCGTAGCAAAACATGCGGTCAGATCTGACCCTTCTTGGGTCGATCTGACCCAACCACCGTGAACCAATAGGAACTCGCAAAAAATAGCAAACAACACAACTTTAAAGCAAAAGAAAAATCATGATTTTGACTAAGAAATATAAAAAATAAGTAAAACAAGGATACATTACCATATTCGGCTAAAAAGAACACGAAATCAAGCAGAACATTTAGTACTTTCACCATAATAAGCATGCCATAGTTGTATTTGTCAACCATGCTCTGTAAACATGCCATTTTTGGCGGAGAGAGGCGATGGAAAGTCATGGCGGTGCTAGGGTTACACAAGAATGGAAGAGAGAGAAGCGGGTAAGGGGGAGGGTTTAATTACAAAGAAAAGAAAATGAATTAAAGGGAGGGGGTATACCCTCTTATCCGTTTTAAATAGGCCGTGAGGGCACTTACCTTCCCACCTCGGTAAGCGAACTCTCAACCCAACAATGTATAAATACATAAAAGAATGAGATTAAGCCACGGAATATAACGAATACGTAAGTCTCACGATATAGATATAGAGGTAATAGCATAGTGCGGAATAATAACAACACCCCCAGGGTCTGGTCTGAATAACACAAGAGCATCTAAGAAGGGAAATAGTACAAATCTAGAATAATAATACATAAGTATCTATGTCTTTGAATAAAATAGGACATAAAGATAAAAAAGTATTCAAGGCAGTGAACGGCCATGCTCACCCTGAAAACTCGAGAATAGAACTGAAGCAACTATCAGCCACGCGACACAGAAGTGGATCCAACCTGATACTCTGCATTCATAAAAGAATGCAGCAAGTGCAGGTCAGTACAAACAACAGTACTGGTAGGCATCATCGGCCGACTAAGCATAGCTAACACAACTCAGCTAATAAAGCAGATAAGCAAATAAACCAATAAGTATAAGACAATGTAATCAATTCCAAGTGTCTGTCATCGCCTATGTAAAGCATTTAATCCCAATTGTGCCAAGTTTAAATGTATCCAATCCTATCCAACAGCACAATACAACACCAAGCATCTCAAATCAAGTCATAATGCAATGCAATGAAGTAGTGTATGAATGCAATGCAATGCCGTAGTGTATGTATGCAATGCCATGCAAATGCGATGTACACATGTACTCCAGACGGAAATATCGACGTCTCGGTAGCACAACCCAGCGTGACTCGCGAAGTCTAAGTGGCACCCGTCCCGGATCATTTCCCAACAAACAAACGGGACCCCGAATCTTTTCCCACGGGGGGTTCTCACCGACACCACCCTGGGGGACCCACGGTGTCCATGCACTAATAACGATTCCAGAACTAATATCGGATCAGCCATGCAACAACGATTCTGGAATTAATCATCGGACATCAGCCATCTCATTTCACTCAAGTAAAAGAGTTTTATCAAGTATCAATTTCACTCAACGAACGATTCCGGGATGAACATCGGACATCGGCCATCTCACGTCACTCAAGTAAAACTGAGTTTTCATCAAGTATTTCATCAAATATCATCAATATCTCAAAACTGTATCATGAAATGAGAGTGTGTGTAATGCATGAATCATATCAATAATCATGCACCATATCATAAGTACCAACTATGGGTACGCCAACAATGTACACGAATCACAAATACCAACAGTTGGTATGCCAACAATATACATTGAATCACAAATACCAATAGTGGGTATGCCAACAATATATATCCGAATCACAAATACCAACAGTGGGTATGCCAATAATATATATCCGAATTACAAATACCAACAGTGGTTATGCCAACAATAAATATCCGAATCACAAATACCAACAGTGGGGATGCCAACAATATATATCCATATCACAAATACCAACAATGGGCATGCCAACAATATATATTCGAATCACAAATACCAACAGTGGATATGCCAACCATATCGGGTCATACCCTTTTTATAAGGGTCAAATTTGGGTCGGGTTTACTGTAGCAGTACTGTAGCACGTGTTTTTGCTCTATTAGCTGAAATTGTAATGTACATAATTCTCTACTCCGATGTCCTATCGACGAGCGGTTTGTTGCGTTGAAAACTAGACTCGACGAAATTCATTTTAGGATTTTGTTTTACTTCAAAATACTTCATATTCTCAGAGATATTCGTCCCCCAAGTTGGACCAGAATTTTCACACAAACATTACCCATCCTTCCTCCAAAGTCGTACTACTTCTTTGCTTCCACTTATTTCCTTATAAAACCTTCCGGTAAACCTTATATACATCATTCACTTATTAAATGTACTTAATAATACTTGCTCCATATATTCCAAAGTGGTTTTACTTAACTCTAACTCAACGTACTTATGTTTCAAATTTGAGAAGTGCTTCTTCGAAGATACGGGGTGTAATAGAAAACAACTCCCAAATAACAATAACAACATCCATAATATCATAATCAAGAAGTTATACTAAAATTAATCTCAAATTTAACTAAAATCCCCTTTTTGAGTTCACCTCATAGTCATCTTCTTCATTACAAAACTCATAGCTTCTCCACTTTAATTCTTTTCCTTTCTAAGGGGTACTAAACCTTTACATCAACTCAAACATATGAATAGGATGAAGAAAATACCTTATAATCAATGATATTCACCTCACTCAATTTCCTCCTCAAGTTCACCACAAGGTGGCAATTTCGCACCCCGCTCTAATTGGCGGTGAGTATGCGGCCTAGCACACTGAGTATGAGGCCGCATACTCCGTCCACCACTTGGGGGTGATGTTGGCCAGTGAGTTCACCCAAAATGGGGATTTGAAGACCAGTATGCGGCTCAGCATACTCACTTTGCGACCGCATACTGCCTCAATTTCTCCGATTTCAATTTCGCGAAATCGCGTGCTTTTCGTTTCATTTGACCTCCAATCCTTATGGAACCTTCTTGGAACTTGTATAAAACTTCATTAACCATATAATGGGAGCTATGTCTCCCCCTCAATATCATGCTAAGTAATGTATGACTCAAATGCTACGAAATCTTTCCAAAACAAGACTCCAACTCTCATTTCTCCAACAAATTTACTTCCACCACTTCATATAACTTCGAAACCTTAAGGTGTACACTTAACATTACCAAATAAAATTCCTAGCCTTATGAGGTATTCATGTCCACTTTGGGCTTGCGTTAGTTCACTCATAACGCAAACAACACAAAATTTCCAAGGTGTAACAATGAAAATCCTTTTTATTAATTTAAGGGAGTGAAATGTTGACTTGAACAATTTATAAAAATCATTTAAATCTTTCAAGATGCCCAGTTCATTTTATTTATTATCCAGGGAATCTGAGTGATTGAAATAAATTACAGGAGGTCAAAAATTAGGTGTCAACAACTGCCCCTTCGGTGTTCGAGGATGGCGGGACCATCCCTGAGCAGCGAAATTTTACTAACCCTAATTTTTGTATTACCTGGATCATTTTACCCTATGTTTTTATGCAATTTTCATATATGTCGCCGGACCTTGGTCTCTGGGTTTCCTATATATATCTCAGGTCATATGAGAATTCAGGCCACTTGTAGTTCGACTCAACTAAAGACCTTCAAGTGATTTGGAAAAAATAATCCGGAGATCCTAATATTGTGATTGGGTTTCTTAGGAAGACTGTGAGAATGTGACCGACTCTCAGGGCTTGAGTTTCCCTACATATCCTTGGTTTCTGGGAACCAGGTCACATGTAGTTCGGTGCTAGAGAAGAGTATGTCCCGTATGCGGGAATACCTTCAGACTTCCCGGTGTGTATCTGATTGTTCGCGATTTTTAGTGGAAAAAAATAAAAACAAGACAAATGGTGGCTGAGTCTGAGGTTGGATGGATTCCAAACTCTCATGGGCACCCTATCTTGACTGGTTGCATAAGAAAAAGTTTTACGTTTGCTCCGCAATTTGTTTGGATCTGGTTTAGCAAGACGGCTCCTTTTTGGGCGGCTGTGTGCCTCTTTCCTAGATTTTGACAGTATGCAGATATTCTTGTGGAAATTTAGATGAATGGCCCTCTCGGCTTGGTTGAATGAACGACCCTCTTGGCTTATTTGTATGAATGACCCTTTTGGCTGTTTGTATGAATGACCCTCTTGGCTTGTTTGTATGAATGACCCCCTTAGCTATTTTTATGAATGACCCTCTTAGCTTGTTTGTGTGAATGGCCCTCTTAGCTATTTGTATGAATAGCCCTCTTGGCTTGTTTGTATGAATGACCCTCTTGGCAAAATAAATGAATGTCCCTCTTGGCATACAAATGACAAATATGGCTATTGTGGCTGGATAATCTTTCTTTCGTTCATCATATTAGTTGTTGACCCTTGTGGTCGGATGTGCCCTTTGTGCTTTTCATGACCCTTTTGCTCGTATATATCTTTACGCTCATCAATTATGACCTTCTTGGCCTGATACATGTTTGATGTTCACTCTTTGTGTAACCCTCTTGGTCGGATTTGTCTTTACGCTCATTTGCTCCTTGGCCCTTGCGGTCAGATGTGTCTTCACTGCCCTTTTTCTGCCATGACCCTTTGGTCTCTCTCTACCGTTTAAGCTTTGCCTTTCGCCTTTGTTGTGAGTAAGCTGGTTTGTAGTGTATCTGCTGTCCTGTAAAAGAAAACCTGCATCCATAAAAAAATGTGAGTTTCCTAAGAAGCCTATTAGCATCGTCATCTTCCTGCCTAGTGTCTTCTTTTGATGCTCCTTCGAACCCTCTTGGATTCGGTATTTCGAGAGAAATTTCTGGGACGTAATTATGCTATATATTTTGAAAATTCAGAGTAAAAATTCATAAAATGCATGCTATTTTTCCTTAAAAGTAAATGTTTGTTTCGTTTTTATGTGTCATAACGTGTGTTTTCTTCCAACGAGGTCTTCTAGTTCTTCTCGGAGGCACAGTTGCTGACTTTCGTATTGGTAGAATTTTTGAGATCTTTCTAAAAAATTCTGCCCTGATTTCAGGACTTGCTCTGGGTGTCCCTTGTGTTGTCTTGCTAAGCAAGAATCTTTTGAGGTCCCCTAAAAAATTCTGCCCCAGTGTATTGCTTTACTCTGTCTCTTCCTTGGTTGACTTTTCTAATAGAAATTTTTGAGGTCCCCTTAAAAATTCTGCCCCAGTGTAGGGTTGATACTGTCTGGTTCTTGTACTGACCCTTGCAAGCTTGATCTTGTTGACTGTTCCCGCCTTATTGTCTCTATGGTTTCTTAGGGGTTCCTTGATTTTTCTTTTATGACGATCGAGCTCGACAGCGGCTACGTATCTTGTCTCAACAGGAATTCAGGTCGAATGTAGTTCGGAATAAAGTAATTGAGTTTTGATTTTACTAATAAAGCGACCGGGTCCAGTATGGACTGCCTACGTATCCCACCATGGGGAATTCAGGTCATTGCGTAGTTCATTACATATTTTATTTATTTTTCTCCTATTCTAGTACGATTACAAGCAAAAGGTACAATTACAAGGAAATAACAATGTGATTACAAGCAAATGGAATCGTAAATGTAGTATCTCTTGAGTGCGTCTACATTGATGGCCTTGGGCCACTCTTGTCCATCCATCTCAGCTAGGACTACGACTCCTCCTGAGAGTACTTTCCTGACCATGTATGGTCCTGGCCAGATTGGCGCGAATTTCCCTTTATATTCCTTTTGGTGAGGGAAGACTCGCTTGAGTACGAGTTGTCCAATCTGTAAATATCGAGTACTGACCCGCTTGTTGAAGGCTCGAGACATTCTTTGTTTGTATAGCTTTCCATGGCACACCGCCACCATTCTTTTTTCCTCTATCATGGTCAGTTGTTCATGACAATTTCTAACCCATTTTGCATCTTTTAACTCTGCCTCTTAGATGATCCTGAGTGAAGGGATTTTTACTTCTGCTGGTATGACCGCTTCTGTACTTAGACAAGGAGGTATGGGGCTGCCTCAGTGGAAGTTCGGATTGTCATTCTGTATCCCAATAAAGCGTAAGGCAGCTGCTCGTGCCAATTCTTGTAGTTGTCGACCATTTTTCTCAAGATTCTTTTGATGTTCTTGTTGGCAGCCTCTACGGCTCCATTCATCAGTGGTTGACAGGCAGTAGAGTTTCTGTGAGTGATGTTGAATTGGTCACAGATGTCTTTCATCAAATGGCTATTCAGATTGGCACCATTATCTGTGATGATGGATTTTGGCACACCGAAATGACATATCAGATTGTTTTTGACGAAGTTGTCCACGACTTTCTTGGTCACTGATTTGTAGGAAGTCGCTTCCACCCACATAGTGAAGTAATCTATGGCGACTAAGATGAAGAGATATCCATTGGAGGCCAGAGGCTCAATGGGTCCCATGACATTCATTCCCTATGCCACGAAAGGCCAGGGCGAGCTCATTGCATGTAATTCCGTGGGGGGAACCATGATCAGATCCCCGTGTATCTGACACTGGTTGCACTTTTGCACGAATTTACAGGAGTCATGTTCCATGGTCATCTAATAATATCCCGTCCTCAATATTTTCTTAGCAAGGATGAATCCATTCATGTGGGGTCCACATGTCCCTCCGTGCACTTCTTTTAGCAATTTTGTGGCCTCTTCGGCATCCACACACCTGAGCAACCCGAGGTCAGGGGTCCTTTTGTATAGTACTTCTTTGTTTAAGAAGAAACCATTAGCCATTCTCCCGTTGGTATTCTTTTGACCTGCTGAACTCTCTGGGGGATACTCCCCTTTTTCCAGGTAGGCCTTAATGTCGGCGTACCATGGTTGGCCATCTGGCTTGGCCTCTACATGGGCGCAGTGAGCCTGCTCTTCTCTCAGTGTGATCTCTAATTGATCAATGTGGGTGCTCTGAGGGTGCTAAATCATAGACGCTATTGTGGCCAATGCGTCTGCAAACTCTTTCTGGGCCCTTGGAGTATGCTTGAGGTCAATATTCTTGAATCTCCTGCATAATATTTGTACCAGATTCACATATGGGAGTATCTTATTAATTTGGTCGCCCAATTTCCTTTTACTCGATTTATGATCGGAGTCCCCGATTACCAACAACTACTATATGTTTATGTCTAGCGCCATCCTGAGGCCTAGGATACATGCTTCATATTCTGCCATATTGTTAGTACATCTGAAGTTGAGTTTTGCAGCCATCGAATAGTGTTTTCCTGCTTTCGATATCAACACCGCTTCAATGGCTGTCCTTTGTAGTTGACTGCTCCATCGAAGAACAGTCTCCAGCTCGAGTATGGTTCGGCTACCTCTTCTTCCTTGGCCATCACTTCTTCGTCTGGGAAGAAAGTCCGTAATGGTTCCAGTTCATCATCTATGGGACTTTCTGCCAGCAGATCCTTTAAGGCTTGACCCTTGATTGCGTTTTGCGCTATGTACACGATGTCAAATTCGCTTAGTAGCATTTGCCATTTGGCCAACTTTCCCACTGGCATTGCTTGCCGAAAAATGTATCTCAGCGGATCCATTTTGGATATGAGGTACGTGGTAAACACAGATAGGTAGTGTCTTAGTTTTTGGGAAATTCAGGTCAAAGCACAGTAGGTCTTTTCTACGAGCATATACCGCGCTTCGCAGGAGGTGAACTTCTTAATCAAATAGTAGATGGCATGTTTCTTTTTGCCCTCTTCATTATGCTAGGCGAGTATTCAGCCGAAAGCCTTTTCTGCTACCGACAGATACAGTAACAGAGGACTCCCTGGCTTGGGTGGTACCAAGACAGGAGGATTGGAAAGATATCTCTTGATTCTGTCAAATGCCTCTTGACATTCCTCTGGCCAATTTGTGGGAGCGTCCTTTTTGAGCAACTTAAGGTTTGGCTCTATAATCACAATTGACTGGGCTATGAATCGTCCAATGTAGTTCAACTTTACCAAAAAGCTCATGACCTCTTTCTTGGTTTATGGAGGCGGTAGCTCCTGAATTGCCTTGATCTTGGTAGGGTCTAGTTCAATGCCCTTACGACTAACTATAAATCCTAGAAATTTACCTGCAGGCACTCCAAACACGCACTTTGTAGGGTTTAGCTTTAAATTGAATTTGCAAAGTCTGTCGAAGAACTTTCGCAAATGCACAGTGTGCTCTAAGCTTTCTCTTGATTTTATGATGACATCGTCCACATAGACGTTAATCTCTCGATGCATCATATCATGGAATATAGTAGTCATAGCTCTCATGTAGGTGGCATCGGCATTTTTAAGGCCAAACAGTATCACCCTGTAATGGTAGACTCCCCGAGGGGTGATAAAGGCTATCTTTTCAGCGTCTTCTTCGCTCATGAGTATTTGATGTATCGAATTGACCCGAGGTGGGCCCACTAGTCCCGAGATTTCCTTCGTATGTCTTACTTGATCTATTTTTGTATAAAATAAAAAGGGGACTTTCGCCTATGAATTTAAGGCTCCGTTTGATTTGCTCCATAACTATTTGAAAACTCCTTAATGTGAATGACACTAAACTTTCAGAAAATTGCTTATGAGGTATTTTTAGACGGTTTTGTAAATTTAAAGGCTCATATCTTTTGTATACTAATTTCGACAGACTCGATACTTACTTTGAGCTTTCTGATCTCAACATATATGTATATGTATTTATTTGTCGAGTCTTGGAATTTAATTGTGTATTTGCATATGATTTCTGCACTACTCTGCTCGTGCCTACTACTATGATATCGTTCGCCGGTTCCCGGGCCGATTTTGTGATCGTGCGCACTATGACAAATTCGGCAATATGATGTGTTACGGTTCCCGAGACCTCGCCATAGGGCCGGGTACCGTTTATGGAGTTATGCTGTGATATGGCTTATGATACGATTTGATGATGTGATATGTTGTGATGATATGTTATGTTCGGGGTTTGTACGGAGATTTGAAACCTTCTGGAGTATGCTGTGTGTGGCACCAGCGTCGGAGTGGTGACCACATTCCTGAGCCTTATGCATGATTTTTATTTGCATGATATATATACATATGCTTTCGGCACAGACTTTGATGTGCTGATTTGGTATTTTCTCTTTGTACCTTTCACTTCAGTTGTGGTTTGGATTTCTGTATTCTAGGTTTTACATACTCAGTACATCTTTCATATTGACCCCCTTTCTTCGGGGGCTGCGTTTCATGCCCGCAGGTACAGAGGTTCGTGATCCGCCAGTGTAGGCCACATATTCTGCTATTACAGAGTGCTCCTTTTGATCCGGAGCCCATATGTTGGTACATAGCTTTTATGATGTATATGCTTCTGTATATCTGACTATTTGGGGTACGGCAGGGCCCTGTCCCACCATATGAGTCCGTTATGATTTGTAGAGGCCTGTAGTCATATATGTGGGTCATGGGTCATGTGTGTGTTCGTTTGTTTATGATCTGCGTCTTAATGCGGTCCAGTTTACTATTATGGCCAAAACGGCCCATTTGTCTGTATACGTGTATGTATCTGGCAATGTATATTCCGCCAACCTATCAGATTTGGATGCAGCCAAAATGGCCTGTGTATTTGTATATGTGTATATATCCGGTGATGTGTATACCGCCGCCTCTTTGGTTCTGGTATGATATTTTGCACGCGCGACCGCCTAAGATAATATTTGTTTAAGTTCTGCTTAAAATGATGAATATGGAATCTGAGTTAAGTTATAATATGACGATTTGGTATGTAAGTCTGTTTGAGTGTCCAAGTAGGGCACCAGTCGCGGCCCACGGGCCTGGGTCGTGACAAAAGTGGTATCAGAGCCCATAACCCACAGGTCCCAGGATCGAAACCTGGCTCTGATACCACTTTTGTCACGACCCAGCCCCGTGGGCCGCGATTGGTGCCCTACTTGGACACCCAAACAGACTTACATATCAAATCGTCATATTATAGCTTAACTCAGATTCCATATTCATCATTTTAAACAGAACTGAAACAAATATTATCTTAGGCGGTCGCGCGTGCAAAATATCATACCAGAACCAAAGAGGCGGCGGTATACACATCGCCGGATATATACACATATACAAATACACAGGCTATTTTGGCCGCATCCAAATCTGATAGGTTGGCGGAATATACATCGCCAGATACATACACGTATACAGACAAATGGGCCGTTTTGGCCATAATAGTAAACGGGACCGCATTAAGACGCAGATCATAAACAAACGAACACACACATGACCCATGACCCACATATATGACTACAGGCCTCTACAAATCATAACGGACTCATATGGCGGGACAGGGCCCCGCCGTACCCCAAATAGTCAGATATACAGAAGCATATACATCATAAAAGCTATGTACCAACATATGGGCTCCGGATCAAAAGGAGCACTCTGTAATAGCAGAATATGTGGCCTACACTGGCGGATCACGAACCTCTGTACCTGCGGGCATGAAACGCAGCCCCCGAAGAAAGGGGGTCAATACGAAAGATGAACTGAGTATGTAAAACCTAGAATACAGAAATCCAAACCACAACTGAAGTGAAAGGTACAGAGAGAAAATACCGAATCAGTACATCAAAGTCTGTGCCGAAAGCATATGTATATATACCATGCAAATAAAAATCATGCCTAAGGCTCAGGAACGTGGTCACCACTCCGACGCTGGTTCCACACACAGCATACTCCAGAAGGTTTCAAATCTCCGTACAAACCCCGAACATAACATATCATCACAACATATCACATCATCAAATCGTATCATAAGCCATATCACAGCATAACTCCATAAACGGTTTCCGGCCCTATGGCGAGGTCTCGGGAACCGTAACACATCATACTGCCAAATTTGTCATAGTGCGCACGATCACAAAATCGGCCCGGGAACCGGCGAACGATATCATAGTAGTAGGCACGAGCAGAGTAGTGCGGAAATCATATGCAAATACACAATTAAATTCCAAGCCTCGACAAATAAATACATATACATATATGTTGAGATCAGAAAGCTCAAAGTAAGTATCGAGTCTGTCGGAATTAGTATACAAAAGATATGAGCCTTTAAATTTACAAAACTGTCGAAAAATACCTCATAAGCTATTTTCTGAAAGTTTATTGTCATTCACATTAAGGAGTTTTCAAATACTTATGGAGCAAATCAAACGGAGCCTTAAATTCATAGGCGAAAGCCCCCTTTTTATTTTATACAAAAATAGATCAAGTAAGACATACGAAGGAAATCTCGGGACTAGTGGGCCCACCTCAGGTCAATTCGAGATGGCATACGTGATTTACAAACATTAGACCTTATGGAGTCATCCATGAAAGCTTAGGGGTGATTCGGTCATGTTTATGAAAGTTACGAATGTTTGAACATTCTTTCCAACAAAATGTCAAAGTTCTAGTTCAATTTTACTGAATGGAATAGTGCTAAAGTAAACTCAGATTTCTATGAACAAAATATTCCCCGAGGCTTAAATCCAAACCTAGTATACCTAGGACATGCCAAAAGAAGAAAAGGTGGGGCTTTACATACCTTACTTGCGTCTTACGCTCGTCCAAACTCAACTCCCGTTTCCACCAAAATCTACAATTGGTCATAGTTGCCAAATATGAGTTTCAAGCTTTTAGGAATTCAAATTTAAACCCATATTTGTCTACCGAAATTTCGGCAGCATTTCCCCTATAAATTCAACATCCCCGAGAATCATCTCGGCCCAAAATATCAACAACAACAACACAACAATACCAACGACTTCAACAATCATCACAAAATACATTATAACATAAATAGCCTTCCTTTCCACATAGTTCAACAACTTTCATTCCAACTTCACAATTTAAAACTAATATCAACATTTCCATATTCATTAACTAACTTAAGACCATATAAATACGATTCGGAATCATTTCACATTATTCCACAAAATGTACAAAAGTTGCACCAAAACCATAATTCGTCCAAATCCTTCAATCTTCGGCATAAACATCCGCAACACATTTTCATCTTCTAGTTTCATGATTTACATTAACTTTCACATACTAATCACACTACTTCCCATTAATACAAAAGACTATATACAAGTCACATTAGCTTTTACAACACTTTCCAAAACAAGATTACAACTTCATTAAAATCATCATATTCTCATTTGCATCTTAGAATGCATATCAACAACAACTAAATCGTTGCATGGAACTTAATTCACTTATTACACCACACATATATATACATTCGGCCACCTCCCAATATTTCCAACATTAATCAAAATTATTAAACTCTCATTTCCAATATGAAACAACCACTACTAGAATACCACATAGAATTAATTCATCTTTGTCTACACCACAACATACACACACGGCCACATACATATATACACACCCACCATGCAACCTTCCCTATTTCCATAAATTCTACCCATTTCTACATACTACAACATAAACAAGCCTTCATATCATCATAAAAGGAATTAAATCTTACCTTTTCTCTTCAACTTCTTCACTTGACCAAAGTGCGGAAACGATGAAACGGATGACTTATCTTCCGAAACAATTATACCACATTGTAGAGGACCCTTGAATTAGTGGAAATACCACAAGAAAATAATTTTTGGAACAAGATTTAAAGTAGCTAATTTCCAAGGGTCTTGGCCGAATGGCCCCTTTCCTTTGTTCTTCATCTTTTGTTTTTCTCCTTATCTAATTCTCTTGAAGCTTCTTAATGATAAAGACCCCCTTAATATAATTGTCACATGGAATTTTTGGTGACATGGGCTTGGGCCAATGTCATGGCCGGCCACTCTCTTGAATTGGGCCTCAATTTCTTTTTTTTAGCCCAATTCATTGTGGATCTTATTTGTAATTCCCGAAACTAATTTTCAAAATTCCAGTTTTACCCTTAGCCTTCCTCCGTATTTTCGCATCAATATTTTTCATGAATATCACACATATGTTAAATAAAATAAAAATATAGCCTTATTTCCTATAAGACAAGATTATTCCAAATTTTTCCGAATGCGCAAAACACGGGATATAACATTCTCCCCCCCTTTAAAAAATTCGTCCTCGAATGTTAAATTGGCCTTATAGGGTCCCACAAGCATTCCGAGGGAATTTGTTTTTATGAGTAGCACATATAAATCACTTACCAATTAATATAACAAATTTAGAAATTTAGATCACCTGTAGGTGTAGAGAACAAGTGAGGGTACTTTTTCTTCATTTCGTCCTCTGCTTCCCAGGTCATTTCTTCTTTATTATTGTCTCGCCATAAGACCTTAACAGAGGGTATATCTTTGGTACGTAGCCTCCTCACCTGTCGATCCAGAATAGCTACAGGTTGCTCTTCATAAGACAGGTCCTCCGCCACCTGAATATCATCTACCGGAAGTATTCTGGAAGGATCACCGACACATTACGGAGCATGGATACAGGGAATACCGGATGTAGTGCCTCCAGATCAGATGGTAAGTCTAACTCATAGGCGACCTCGCTTATCTTTCGAATAATCTGATACGGCCCGATATACCGCGAACTAAGCTTACTCTTTTACCGAATCCCATTACGCCCTTCACCGGCGATTAATAACATCCGGCTCAATTAATTTAGTTTCGCTCACGTCGAACTAACCAATCAGAGATCTGCATTTTCTACTATACAGGGCTTCATACGATGCCAACTGGATGCTGGAATGATAACTATTATTGTAAGAAAATTCAATAAGCGGCAATTGATCAGCCCAGCTACCTCTGAAATCAATAACATAGGCCCGCAACATATCTTCCAGTGTCTGAATAGTGCGCTCGGCCTGTCCGTCGGACTTAGGATGAAACGCTGTGCTAAGACTCACCCAAGCCCAAGTGAATTATCCATGTGATAATTAAATAAAAGGGACCATTTAATTGTCTTGAAACATATAGAAGTTTCAAGAAATAAGACAAGGAGAAAAACAAAACAAGAAGAGCAAAAAATAGAAGGCCATTCGGCCATAGCTCCAAATTTTTGCCCCTTTGAAATCTTCTCCCAAAAATTATTTTCTTGTGGTATTCCTACTAATTCAAGGGTCCTCTACAACTTGGTGTGGTTATTTTGGAAGATAGGGAGCTTGTTTCACCAATTTAACAACTTAGTCAAGTGAAGAAGTTGGGAGAAAAAGGTAAGAATTAATTCCTTTTTATTATGTTATGAAGGTTTGTTTATGTTGTAGTATGTAGAAATGAGTAGAATTTATGAAGATATGGAAGTTTGCAAAGTGGGTGTGTATATATATATGTAGCCGTGTGTGTGTAATATTGTATAGATAAGATGAGTTGAATTTTATGTTGTATTCTAGTTGTGGGCATGGTGGAATTCATATTGGAAATGAAAGTTGAATGAATTTGGTTAGAGTTGTAAATTGGGTATGGAGCCGTGTGGTGTGGAAGAGAAAAATGGAAATGAACTAATGTTGTTTAATATGTTAGTTGTGTTGTTGTGATCCTTATAAAGTAAATGAAGGCTAAATGGTTTAATTTGGCATTGAAGTTGATTGTAGAAGATTATGTCATTTTAGTATGATCTTATGATATTATGGAAATGAAGTTGTTAAAGTGTGGATTATTGTTGTTGGTTATGAATTTGTAAGTAGAAAATGTGTTGTGATGGTTTTGTTGCATATGTAGGAACTTTGGGTGGAATATGGAATTGATGGAATTGTTGAATATTGGATATATGGCTTGGAATATTCTTGGCATATGTTTGAATGATCTTAAATTAGTGTATGAATGTGGAAATGTTGATATTGATTTGAAAGTGCAAAGTTGAATTGGAAGTAATTGCGTTTTTAATCGATTGTTGATGATTATTGGTATTGTTGTTGGTATGGTTGTTGATATTTGAGCCGAGTTAAATCTCGGGGATGTTGTATATATAGGAGAGATGCTGCCCAAATTTCTGTAGACAAGAATTGGTTAAGATTGGATTCTTAAAGCCTTATGATTAATATTTGGTAAATATGACCAATTATAGATTTTGGACGAAACGGGATTTGAATTTGGAGAAGCGTAAGGAGAGAATAAGGTATGTAAAGCTTTACCTATTCTTCTCTTGGCATGTCCTAGGTATGATAGGCTTGGATACGAGCCTTGGGGACGACTCTACTCTTAGAAATCCGCACCTAAATTTGCCCCTTTTTCATTCAGTAGAATTGAATTGAATATGTTATGAAAATTTGGAAAAATTGCCTAAACATCTAGAACTTGCACAAATAGGACCCGACTACTTTAAAACTCTCATAAGTGATGTTATGAAGTGTAAGATACGTAAATTGTGTACGCCACCTCAGTTGACCCGAGGTGGGCCCACTATGCCCGATTTGTCTCCTATTGTATTATTGTTTTATTTTCGAGTGATATTAAAGGAAATGTTTAACTATTCTTCTAACTACTAAATAACAATTGTTTTAAATATTCCATTGAGTCTTATAACCTATTTTGGAACATGGAAATGATCCCAGAAAGACTATTTATACGTAACTCACTATGACATCCGAAATACACTTACTACTATTATCGTCTGATTTCTTTATTACGATTTGTTATTCGATATGTCCTATCGAGTCTTTGTAAATGTATTGTGTTCTACTTTGCATTTGGTTTCTCACTACTCCACTCGTGGACGCCTCAATGTTTCCCTCACTGAGCCCGGGCCAGGATATGTTATCACGCGTATTCCACTGCATTGTTCGCCGCGCCTCGATGTGAGGGGGCAGGTATACATGTACATGGGTTGTGGAGTATGCTGTGCCATGTACACATATTCTGATATATGATGATACGATATGATATGGCCATCTGATATGTTTGACATGTGCACATTCTGATATGATATGTTACGGAGTTATTCCCTACTCTGGAGTTATGCTGTGTTGTGGCGCCAGTGTCGGGGTGGCGACCACGTTCTGTTTACCCAGTCCCGTAATGGGACCAGATATGACATATGTTTTCTGCATGCACTATTTATGATTTATGATCAGCATTTTGCTATTCTGGACATTCCGTTCGTTTTCTGTACCTTCTGCTTGATTATGTCTTTGTTTACTACGTTCCGTGATTTACATATTCAGTACATTTTCCGTACTGACCCCCTTTCTTCGGGGGATGCGTTTCATGCCACGCAGGTACAGACGACCGATTTGCTGATCCGCCCGCTTAGGACTCTATTCTGCTGTCTTGGAGTGCTCTTTTGTCCGGAGCCTACATTTTGGTACAGTCTTTTGCCATTGTACACATGTATGTTATTCAGGGGTATGACGGGGCCCTGTCCGTCTTATGATTCTGTTGTTATCTGTAGAGGTCTGTAGACATACATGTGGGTTGTGTATATGTTTTGGGTTGATGTGATCTGTGATAGCCTTATCGGTTTTCACGTGCTATATCTGTTCATCTGTGATAGTTAGTGACGCCATCTGACTTTTATATGTATATATCATGCTCGTATGCTGATTTGGGTTATTGGGTACGTATGGGTGTCCAACACGGACACTAGTCGCGGCCTACGGGGTTGGGTCGTGACAAAAGTGGTATACAAAATATTCACAAAATATATAAATTTTTCATCAAAACCATAATTCATCTAAAACTTCTAATCTTCAACATACATTTTCATAACATATTTCCATCTTCCAATTCCATCAACAATCATCATAATTTGCACCTTAACATTTTCATTTCCATAATATCATGAAATCATACTAAATTGACATAATCTTCTACATTCCATTTCAATGCCAACTTAAACCATTTAACCTTCATTTACATTATAAGGATCACAACAACACAACTAACATATTAAACAAAATTAATTCATTCCCATTTCTTCACCAGGCACCACACGGCCAACACTCCATTCTCACTTCAACCAAATTCATTCAACTTTCATTTTCCAATATAAAGTCCACTACAACTACAACTAGAATACAACATAAAATTCAACTCATCACATGTATACAACATAGCATACACACGGCCACATGCACACATGCACACCCACTTTGCAAACTTTCATATTTCCATAAATTCCACTCATTTCCATATACTACAACATAAACCAACCTTCATAACATCATAAAAAGGGATAAATTCTTACCTTTTTCTCCTATCTTCTTCACTTGACCAAGTTGTCAAATTGATGAACCAAGCTCCCTTTCTTCCAAAATAGCTACACCAAGTTGTAAAGGACCCTTAAATTAGTAGGATTATCACAAGACAATAATTTTTTAGGCAAGATTTTGAGGGGTGATTTTTGGGTTCTATGGCCGAATGGCCTTCTAATTTTTGCTCCTCTTTGTGTTTTGTTTTTCTCTTCTTTGTTTCATGAATCTTCTAATGTATAAATGATCCCTTTATAATTAATTTGGCACATGAAAAATATTCATTAATTTGGTGGACTTGGGCCTATTAATGGCCGGCCACCCCCCTCAATATTGGGCCTTAATTTTTCATCCATTTATTTGAGCCCAATGACTTATGGATCACATTTTGTAATTCCCGAAACTAATTTCCGAAATTTCAATTTTGCCCTTAGCCTTCTTCAACACTTCCACATTAATATTCTTTCATAAACAACTCATGTGTTAAATAAAATCAATTATGACCTTATTTCTTACAAGTCAAAATTATTTCTAATTTTCCAAATGCGCGAAAACGCGGGATATAACATAAAGCATGAAATACAATAAGAAAATCATAAATGAATAGAAGATTACAGGAGACAAGTATGATAATCAAAGATACCAATACACCTGTGCCTTACGAGATGAGAATCATGCTTGTCTATATCATATACCATATCCGGCCCATTATGGGACTCGGTGAATAAAGTCATCACATACCATACCGACCCATCATGGGACTCGGTTCCATAATAATATCATAATATATATATATATATATATATATATATATATATATATATATATATATATATACATACATACGTACCCGGCCCTCTAGTGAGGGACTCGGTGAACATAACGTACAGAAAATTAAAGCACGAAAAATGAAGGCTAAATGGTTTAATTTGGCATTGAAGTTGATTGTAGAAGATTATGTCATTTTAGTATGATCTTATGATATTATGGAAATGAAGTTATTAAAGTGTGGATTATTGTTGTTGGTTATGAATTTGTAAGTAGAAAATGTGTTGTGATGGTTTTGTTGCATATGTAGGAACTTTGGGTGGAATATGGAATTGTTGAATATTGGATATATGGCTTGGAATATTCTTGGCATATGTTTGAATGATCTTAAATTAGTGTATGAATGTAGAAATATTGATATTGATTTGAAAGGCGAAACAATCCGCGAATGACTGCAGCTCATGCTTGATGCAGTTGTCTATTAGAATGTGGATGTTTGGGAGAGAAAAGTTATCTTTTGGACTGGCCCAGTTGAGATCTCGGTAGTCCACACAGATTTGAATATTTTCGTCCTTTTTGGGTACTGGCACTATGTTAGCTACCCAAGTGGGGTAGGACGTCAGATCCACTATTCTAGACTCGATTTGTTTCTCTACTTCGTCATTTATCCTGATACTCATGTAAGGCTTAAATGTCCGGGTCTTTTGCTTAACTAGGGCAAAACCCTCTTTGATGGGTAATATGTGGGCCACTATTTTGGTGCTCAACCCCGACATATCCACATATGACCAAGTGAAGACATCCATATATCCCTTTAATAGAGCTACGAGCTCTTCTTTTTGTGGAGCTCCCACATGAGCGGTGATTCATGTCTTCTTGACACCCTTTTCATCACCGAGGTTGATCACCTCAGTTTCATCCATATTTGGCTTCTTCTTTTCTTCTAATTTTTCCAATTCTTCTTCCAGTCCCTCTGGCATCATTTTTGATTCGTCGTACTCCTCGTATTCGTGTTGTCTGTTTTCCTCGTTCGTTTCATGACACGTCATGACATTTTTTATTATTTTATTATGGTTACTACTGAAAAGGCGAGGCAGAGTAAAGTTATATTTATTACTACTTGTTACGCGTAGTTAGTTAGAAAAACCTTCATTATTATTATTTGATAAAGATAGCAGTTTTACATAGATTGAGGCTTTTCATTAATTCAAGAATCAATTGACTACAACTGTGGTCCTGGCTCAGAACAATGTCAGACCATTTCCATTTTTTAAAACATTACGAAGTAATTTATAAAAGGCGATCATTCGGCCCTCAGCCGATGTTGCCATTTTTAGCAAAAGGTTTTAAGGAAAATCTATCTCTCTATCGAGGTGCCAAGAGGGGGTAGATGTCCGATTGTTTAGTCGCTCTCCTGTCCTCAGATTGTGTATGTTAGGTATCTCTTGACTTTCTTCAACAACTGTGTAGCATCCCTCTTCTTGGAACAGCGACTCGAGACTTCCATCAGTTTCTTCTTCACTTAGCATCAACATCTTTCTGGGGAATGGCTGGTACAGACCCAGAATTAGATGAAGTAAATTCCTTGTTCGAGGCTCTCTCTTGATTACCCTTGTGAACTCGTCTTCTCTAGGAGTATACCCTAGACCGAAGTGGTAGTTTTCCTTTGGGATTGGAACAGGCTCTGTTATCCCTTCGAGGTCCCTTCCTATACCCTTTTCTGTTTCAAAACCACTCCTCAGTATGATGGAGGTAATCATTCTTTAGACTGCTAGCATAGGTTTATTAGCCTCTTTCTTCGCATGATTGGCCCCAACGTATTCCACTACATTAAAGTTTGGTAAGTGAGGGCTCCCTTCGATCACGAGAATGATGTTGTAAGGATACTTATGAATATCCTTCTCAGCTGCTACTACAATTTCCCGTCCCTGCCATTCAAATTTTATGGACTGGTACAGAGTTGATGGGATTGCACTAGCAGCGTGTATATAGAGTCTTCCCAAGAGCATATTGTAATTGGCGGTGATTGCCATGACCTGGAATTCTACTGTGAAAGTGGCAGGTCCAACCTAGATCTGCAAGTCTACTTCTCCTAAGGAGTCACTTTGGGACCCATCAAATCCTCTGACGTTTGTCCTGCTCTAACGAATTTTTCTCGTATAGTGGTTGAGTTGTGTTAAGGTGGGGATGGGGCAGATATTGAGTCCTGATCCATTGTCCACAAGCACTTTCCTTATTGCCTTGCCTTCACATTCTACAGTGATGTCGATTGCCCTATTGTGAGAGGTCCCTTCTGCTGACAACTCCTCTTTTGAGAAGAAGATTTTTTGTTCTCCAATGATGTGGGCTACCAACCCAGCCAAATCTTCACTGCTTGTACATGTGCATCAACTAACATTCTCATGAGAGCCTGCTTATATGATGGGGAGTTGGCTAGTAAAGATAACACCGATATTTATGTCGGTGTTTTCTTCAAATGCTCAACGATGGAGTAGTCTTTTGGCAGCATGCGCCGCTAGAAATCCTCAGTTTCTCCTTCAGTTATTGCCCTCTTTTGGGTGCTTTCTTTCTTTGTAGCATTCTGAGCTAACTCTTTAGGAGTGTAACAACTCCCCGAGCGAGTCATGCCTTGAGTCATGCCTGCTTGTACAGTGATTGGCTTTTTAGGTGTAGGAGCAACTTGTTGTGCCGTCTGTGTTACCACAGGCACCAGGATCAAGGTTCTGAACCTCGATATCGCTTTCGTGGCTCCTGGAGCTAGGACAGAACCTTGAAATTTGGACGCTCCTGGAGCGTGAGGGAGGCTACTGTGTGTTCCAGGGATTCGACCGCTCTGGGGATTAATGCTCTGCAAGCTTCCCAATCCTCATTCCTCTCAATCATGTGGACTCCATTGTTTCTATGATTAGGCGACAGATTCGTGTTCACATTGGGAGTTGCGGTTTCCAAGATGATTTCCCTCTTATCGATCAGATCTTGGACTTTGTGCTTGAGATTTATACAGTCTTCTGTGTTGTGCTCATTTCCTCCTGAATGATAGGCACAGGCCTGATCAGCCTTGTAAAAGCTATTTCCTGACTGTGCTAGTTTTAGTGGGACCTTCTAAATCAAGCCTACGGCTAATAGCCTTTCGAAGAGCCGAGCCTTAGGCTCGAGGAGCGTTGTGAATTCCCTTACCATCCTCTTCTCGAAAGCAGGTCATGAAGCATTGTATGTCAGGGCTGGCAGTTGATTTTGGTAATTCGGAGGTGGTTGATATACTTGTGGTGGGCTATTTAGGCGGTAATTGTTTTTGAGGTGGTGCTTGATTAGTGGGAGGGGAACACAGACACTAGGCAGAGCTGTGTAAGCCGGTACAGTAGTGGTGAAGCTTGGTTGTGCGTAATACATAGGCGTTGGATAATTTATGAGGGGTGTAGCTATGCGGATGGATTGTGGTTCTTTTGGTATTGGGTTTGGAATGTGGGATATGCTTGCCACGTCCTCTTTCTTCTTGCGAAAGATTCCTGTAGTATCTTGTCCAGATTCCTTGTTAAAGACACTGACTATTTTCCTGGATTTGAGCCTATCTTCTCTAGCCTCTCCCATTTTGACCAATTCAGCAAACGATCTTCCAGCCATGGATAGCATTATGTCATAGAAATCAGGCTGTTGGGATCTGATGAACACAGAGACTAGTTCTTCTTAACACATTGGCAGCTGCACACGGGCTGCCTCGGCCCTCCACCTGCTCGCAAACTCCCTGTAGTTTTCTGTGAATTTCTTCTTGACCTTTTAAAGGTAATAGTGGTTTGGTACCGTTTCGACATTAAAGCAAAATCTTTCCATGAAGGATTCTGCCATGTCCTCCCAAGTGTTCCATTAACGCATATCTTGATTTCCGAACCATTCAGCGGCTTCTCCGATCAGACAACAACTGAATAGTCGCATGATTAGAGGTTCGTTTTTCTTTTCTCTGACTAGTTGGTCGCAATAGTATGGGAGGTGGGCTTTGGGATTCCCTATCCTGTTGAGCATCTCAAACTTTGGGACTTTGAACCCTTTTGGCAGGTCCACATCTGGATGCATGCATAGGTCATCATATCTTAGGCCTATAGCCTTACTTGCAGACCTATTAATTTCTCCAGTAATTCCTCTATCTTTTTCCCCATATCTCTTTCCCGATTATCCTGTTTGGCTCTCCAGGCCTCTTTATGCCCTGGAGAGCATTCGCTGGGGATGTTGGGAGTTAAGGATGAGACCTAGCGGGTGATATAGTTGACCGGGGCAGTGGTGGTCTGCCCAGTTGGTGAAGCTGGAGCATGTAATTAGCTTGTCAGGTTAATGAGAACAGGATGAGGAACCTGGTAAGAAGGCACTGAGTGAGTGGTCCCTAGGATTTGAGTGTATTTTGTTGGTGGAGGAGTGCGGTAAGAAGGACCAGCATGGTTTGGGTTGGTGGAGCTTAGTGGAGACGGGATAGTTCCTGGTGGATATATAGGGAAGTGATCGGCATTGGTGAGCTCAGGGAAGCGTATGGAGGGGGAGGCCTTCTTTCCTCTGTCGAGGCGTCCTTGCCTGTATTTGTTGCCTCATTCTTGGCTACCTTTTCTTGGAGCGTCGTAACGGTAGTCAGTAATGTTGCAATCACATCTTCTTGATATGATACATCTTGTTAGTCTTGGGCATCTCCATCACAGAGAGTGAGCTCAGTTCCGTTATCGGGGGTACCAGTCATCTTGTCTTTGCCTTTGTCTGTGAGGGATGCTAATGCGGCTTTGGATTTTGTGAAGTATGCTAGCTTTCAGTACTACGCTAATCCGTCTCATTCTATAAGACAAGAATAACTCAACGGTAGACAAAGTTAGTTATTTGATATAAAATATAAAAGCAAAATATCACATATTGATATTTAAAGAGCACATAGCACATAAAGTCATATATAAAGCTTGAACACTTTTGATCCTTTGTTCTAAAGGTTTGAATGCTTATAGGATTTTAATGTTTGGGTGGATTTTGGTCCAATGGGCTTTAGGGCTGACTTACTCTGGCAAACCCTTCCTTGTTACAGAAGTTTGAACAAATGGGGGAAAATTGTAATTTATATTATGTAGGGGCCGAGTCTTACGTAGACTGCCTAAGTATCCCACCAGGGGAAATCAGACCCTATTGTAGTTCTTTTTAAAAAAGAAGGATATATATCTTTCCTAAATATCCTTTAAGCTAAACCTAGCTAAAGACATTCCCAGACCAGGCCCAGCTAGGGCTTCCCACATATCCCTTCGTAGGGACGTCAGGTTGGCGCGG
The DNA here is from genome assembly GCF_019175385.1 of Lycium barbarum. Lineage (NCBI taxonomy): Eukaryota > Viridiplantae > Streptophyta > Magnoliopsida > Solanales > Solanaceae > Lycium > Lycium barbarum. The sequence goes on along the minus strand of NC_083348.1, from coordinate 2,494,546 downwards.
TTCCTTACAATATTTATGGGGGAGGGGGTAACGTTTTATGTGCAAAAATGGGGAACACCTAATATCTACCCAAAAATGTAGTTCCGCGAGTCGTTGTCCTTATGAACCCACTCTCTCATTTACCTTCCATCTCAGTACTATGGTGGTAAGATAACCAAGATCTCTCCGGTACTGATCTTGTGTTCAAGTTCAAACTTGAATGCGTGGCACTCTTCTATGTCGTGCCCCATAGCTCCTGTATGATACAGGCAAAACTTGTTCCTATTGGGCACTAATGGCGCGGGATCGTAGGCAAGTTCCACGGGTCTAATTTTCCTTAGACTAGCTAGAGTTGAGAATATGCGGGCGTAAGATTCCTCGAAAATCGTGAAATCATGTTGCTAGATCTGAGTGCCAGCAATGACTCTTTCTATAGGGATAATGGGGTCATGGACTAGTAGGATGTGTGGCCCCCATAAAGTCCCAATGATTCTATCATCAAGCAGGCTACAAATTCTTCTCCTTAACCCCCGACACTCGTTCAGGGTATGACCAACCTGGTTGCGGTAGAACGGGCACCTTTTATATGCGTATACCAACTTGGGTGGTGGCAACCTAGCCCTAGTTGTGCAAGGCACTCCTATGGCAGCCATTCTTTCATATACCTCCTTGCAGGTGACAGGACGTGGAGCCACTCTGAATGGAGAGGAATGGGCTTTGAAGGCTATTCCCCACCAAGCAGGTTCAGAAGGGCCTACCCTTCCAAAATTCTCTAATGCCATAGTGGAGGTTGCAGGTACCAACATGGATAATAGCGCATAAAAGTCAGATTCCTCGTTGGTTGGGGCATAGTAGTCGGATTCGTTGTTGGCATCATTCTCCTCCTCTGCAAACTCATGAAACATCTCAAATGGTTCATCCTCCCCCTCAGCCTCTATGTCAATGGGCTCTAATTTCTCCTCCTTCATATCCTGAGGCTCTTATTCTTCCTCTTCTGGGTCTCCTTCTTTAACGAGTTCGAAGGCTCCCTGATAAGGCTCCGACTCCTCTTGCGGGTCTGATTCTGTTACCCAATAGTCTGATCTAACTCCTTGGCTTTCATTCACTCCTCCCAGAGTCTCATCTCTAGGCGTCATAGGCCTTCTCTCTAAAGGTATATAGTTCAGTACCAAATCCCTTACTCCTTCTGGGACGTTCCCGTAGTATTGTTCTGGGGGTATGCCCTCTGACGGGTTTCCCATCATCTCTAGTAGTCGGTCCACTTCCTTAATTTTTCTTCCTATTTCCTGGAAGTGCTTCTCCATTTGTAGCACCTTGTCCCTCAGCATTTCCACTATCTCTCCCAGAGTCCGCGTCTCTTGTTCTCCTTAGTTTGCCATTGTAAGTCAACATTTTATGGAGATAAATTTGGCTAAGTTTTTAAGCTTTTGGTTTTTATTTTGGTATGTAGTTTTAGATCATTAGATCAAATGTATTTAAGCCTTAATACATGATAACACACATAACAAATAGGCTTGTGAAGCACGTAACAAGCATTCATGTAGCTTGGCAGATATTTATACTATTCGCGTTTCTAAAACCTTTTTGAGTTAAGGCTCTCCTAATTGATTGAAGCATGCAAGTGCCATTTGTGAGAGTGAACCATTGCCCTCAAAAAATCATCATTAGTTAATAAATAGTAATAAAAATATCTTCCCCAAAGGGATTACAAAGATGATGAAGCCGACGAAGGGCTCAATATAAAGCAATAAATCAGCAAGGCTCCCCTCCAGCAGCTGATGTCGAGGCCTGGCTCGTAGTTCAAACGTATTCTACGGATCTTTAATACTAGGGTGCGTAAAAATTTCCCTAGGGGATCACCAGAACCCTTACCTCGAACTTTGGTCCAAAAGATTTTTTTTTTCTGAAAAAATCTTTAAACTTGATTTTCCTAGTTTTCCGTAGATAAATTAGGTGGCGACTCTAAAAAAATACTAAAATCCAATTAGAGCACCAACAACCTCGTAGTAACTTTTATATCTTAACCCGCGTAAAAGCGAATCGTAACAGATGGCGACTCCACTGGGAAATTTCTAGTTTTTAACCATAAGGGTTTCAATATAAGTTGATTTTAACCGTACTTATTTTTTTATGTGTTTAAATTCCGCAATTATAACTGTCATTCATTTTATATCATAAACTCCGTCACTTATGGCAAAAGGCATGGTTTCAAAGGGGACACGTGGGATCGCGGTCTTTCCTTCACTAAAAAATCTGAAACACCCTTTCATTGGAACACATTGAACGTTAAGCTGGTGTGCGGTCACCCAACGGCCGACAATTGTTCAACCCGAGTAGTGAATAAAGCTATTTGAAAATATGTAAATATGCCTATGAATGAAATCATTGCTTAGTTGGGGGGGGGGGGGGTTAACCTTGACTTCTGTTTTGTAGATGTCGATCGACTTGAGTTTCGACATGGTTTTGACTACAGAGCTGTTGCGTATTTGGTGGGGCCGAATGTCCTTGGAGGAGAAAAAGGGAATTTCATGTCACTTGGGGAACTTAACATCCATTATCACTATGACATCTTGCAAGGAATTGATAGAGGTAATTACCGAATTTTGGGATAGGGATAGGGATAGAATGGTTTTCAGATTAGAGGATGACATCGAAATGACGTCGAGTCTAGAGGAGTTTAGGGATGTTTTGACTAGCATAGGCTCGGGCCTAAAAATAAGATAGAAACTCGACTAAAATGTTTTAATCCCAGAAAAACCCACTTACTCCCATATTTGTAGAATGCTTTCTTTAAATTACCCCAATTGGGCCCATGGCCCCACCATACCCTTTAGAGAGCTATACAAGAGGTTTGGGAGCCTGGATGGATTTGTAGAGTATCCCAGGAAATTTAAGACTTATGCCGAATGGACGACCACTAGACCTTTAGCTTTCGCCATTTGCTTCCTGGAAACCATGGTTTTTCCTACAGATTGGTCCTTAGCCATAGATGTCCGAGTCATTTCGGTTGCCCATGCCATCTTCTACGGTATAACGCAGTAAGAGGAAACCAAATACGTTGACATAACCCCAATCATACTAGCTGATTTTTACCGAGCCCTGAGCCTCTGCCGGAAGCATTACAAGTACTTCCAAGGCTGTAACTTGCTCCTGCAATGATGGATCCTCAAGCGCATGATCAAGGTTAGGGGTGAACAACACTTAAGTAAGCCGGCCGAAAGGGATGGTCTTCGGGATTTTCGCCCAAACTTCGAAGAGCAAAACAGACAAAGTTGGACATTCACCTTTTTTAGATTAAAGAAGGAAAGCATTCAATGTATGTTCCACGACTTCATGTCCACGGAAGTCATGGTTAAGGGAAGAAAATGTCCATTCTTACCACTTATGGGAATTCAGGGATTCGTCCGTATGCACCTGCCGGGGTCTTGAGACAATTTGGGAGAATTCAAGTCATGCCCCAAATTTGAGGCATGGGGGATTTTATCATTGACTATGACATTGACAGACCACTGCGAGCTTTGGATTGCATACAAGAGTGGAAGGGTCGCATGATTTGGGGTCCTGATGCCTTAGCCGAAGTTAGGTTTCGTTATGGTTGTGTTGTGGAGTATAAGGATTGGTTGAGGGCCGACTTACGAGGCACACTTCTTCCTAGGCCTATTCTCTACAGCTACGTCCCAGACAAGCATTCACAAGTCGAGATCCGAGCCCGTTCGATTAAGAGGAGAGCTGACGATAGAGATGCTAAGTATTTGGAGAAAATTGAGCATGACAGAGCCATCATAGAAAGTATGAGACATGAATTGGAGCTTACTAATGATTATTTGATCGACCAAAAGGTGAAGAAAGCCAAGACTGATCGGGATCGGGCTACATCATCCATCACTGGAGGACACTTTTGCTGATTTATTTTATGCACTATCCTTACTTTATCTTTTGTACCCCTTCGGGAAGGATATTATTATTAATGATTATAGGGCAATGGTTTGATTCAAATGAAACATTTATGTTTCAAACATTTAGTATGCTTAGGAACGCGCGTAGTGTAATATTATAACATGTTTGGTGTGACTTATTTGCTTTCATATGTTTTGCTTAAATGCTTAATTAATCTCGAGCACCGCCCACTCACCCAAAGAAAAACAATGAACAAAACTACCCGTAGTAAGTCTAATAACCTTCTCAGAATCTGAAGATGAACAACATGAACAACAAAAATGCACCCGAGCTCGAGGTTATGAGAAAGAATGAGGTCTCGCTTCGTCGAAAGATTTAAGATCTCGAAAATCAGATCCGAGTATTCAAATCCAAGATCAAAGAGGCTGATGAGTTAATGGATTTGGCAGAAAGTCTGCCCAAGAAATCAACGGAAGCTCAAGGAGAGAACGTCCTGGACAACGGGAAAGAGATCCTTTCCGAATACATCCCGGTGATGGAGGAGTCCGAGGAAGAAGAAATGGAGTCAAACCCACAGGAGCCCACATGGCCATCAAGGGAGGCTGCCTCCGCTACACCATCAAGCCCAAAAAGGGAAGGAACATCCGCTGTGCCATTAAGCCTAAAAAGAGAAGGAACTTCTATTGCGCTATCAAGCCCTAGGGAAGAGCCTGAGGAGTGAATAGGGTATGTCCGACCAACTTCATCCGAATGGTAGGCTATTGCGATTAAGGCATTGGATTATCCCTACCGCGTCTCGCCTAAGCACATTACGAGTGAGGAAATGATGATCAAGTTTCGAAGCAAAGGAATAGTCAGTATTTGCTTCGATAGGTTGCCACCATGAGCTCCGGTCTTCGCACATAAAAGGTGCCCTTATCACCAGGATCAGGCAGGGCACACCATCAATGAATTCTTAGCCTTCAAGAAGAGACTCATCAAGCTGATAAATGAGAAAAGCATCACCAAGATATGGGGCCTGCACTCACTTTTGGTCCTTGACAACATTACCCCAACTGAAGGGATTATGCTGAACACTCATATTTGGCGTTATGACTTTACAGTGTTTAGGGACTCTTACGCCAGCATCTTTCATAATTGGTCACTATCGGAAAGATTAGCCCCATCAGAGCTAGAAGGGCTCAAACTAAAGGAGTTAGCCGCCGTAAAATGTGTTTGTACCATTCTGGAGCTTTGGAGCACGACATAGAAGAATGCGATGCATTCAAGTTTGAGTTGGAAAATTTGGTCCACAAAGCTGCCATTTGATTGGTGCTCTCATCCCAGTATTAGGATTTGGGGCCTTCAGGGCTAGAAAGGGTTGAATGGACAAACACCTTTGTTGACCTCAAAAGAAAGGTCGCTTTTGGGTAGTTTTAGGGGGGATCCCATTTTTTGTACTTAATACGGATTTGTCCCCCCACCCTTCCATTTTGTGTAAATGGAACTGCGCTGACCTGATGTCCCAAGAAGGGATACGCAGGAAGCCCTATCGGGCCTGGTCACGGTGTTACATCCCATATTTTCATGTGTTGGAAAGCGTGCGAGTTAAATGATATTAGTAACGAAGACAAGGCTATCCTTCCAAGCTTATGGGTGGTTGTAGTGATGGTACAGGTGTGTTATAAATATTTGAAGTTAAACAAATCTAAGAAAATAAGTCTCGTCGAGGTTCAAAATTTATTTTAATGGAAATGCAGTCCGAGCTATAATACCCCGTATCTTTGGACTAGGAAATTGGACCGACCAACATGAGTAAATTTATTTAAGCATAGAGAATTTGATCATATTCAAGCGTGAAATGAATATCTTGGTATATACAAGGAATGAAGTCCCAAAATGATTTAAGACGAAAAAGTGTGACGACGATGATTGAAAATAATAGACTATGGTGGCCAAAGAGGTTATGAACTATTGTTACATCACATGGTCATGGTAATGGGTATATGAAGTATGTTAAAAATAACTGCTATTTAAGTGAGTTGAGATCAAGAAATTAAATAGTGAGTTTATTTTGTTACCATGTGCAACAATTACCCATTAAGTGGATAAGATTGTTACTAGTATATTTAACAATTTAGCTATTACTAGTATATTTAACAAATTACCTAACACGTTAGTACTATTATTATTCCAGCAAGATGAGTTGACATTAATATATTATTTCTAGTCTTTAAATTAATGTAGGGCATCATAGTCATTTTCATGCTTACCCCTTAGTTTTAATAGTTCCATATACGTGTCTGTGGTTCCATAACTACACACTATCATTAACTACATGGCTTTCATTTCCGTTGCCAACACATAAATTATTTTTGTAAATTCTTACTTCACTTTTCCCCTTCAATCTTCTTCGTTTTCTCCGTTTAACATTTACACGATGTTACATTAAAATTTTCACTTTTCATTACGTTTGTTACACCCCTGCCACTTAACCTCTAGATATACATACACTTTCTTACCTATAGGAAGCAAAATAGGTTGCTGGATGTTTCCCCTTCAACAAGGAGGAGCAAACTTTCTCGTCCTCTTTAATTGATTTCATGGTTATAACATCAGTTTCCTCCGAATCTTAGCAAAGTACGGGATTATTTCGTGGTGAAGTAAGGTGGAAAAGAGTATTTCTTGGCACATAAGGTAATAATTCTCCACTCCTAGATATATTTAAATTCATCTAGGTCATATTTAAATTGTGAGACGGAAACTACGAAATTAATTACGGAAAATCGGATAAATTGTTATTGTTATCATGTGGACTATTTGGTGGTTGTTATGAATTATTATGTAAGCTGGAATATTATAGGATTGGCTGTAGTTGTAATAAAAAATAATAATTATGTGAATAATTTGTTAAATTTTTGGATTTAGTGGAAGACTAAAAAAGGTTAGCTAATGAATTAAATAGATAAGTGGGAAAGGACCCTTTCCACATGGGAGCCACTCAATAAAGGTTGAAATGATGCATTCTTCATATACGTATTTGGTGGGAATCTTAAAAAAGTTTTAGAATTTATAATTATTAAGGGTGGCCCCCACATTCCAATAAATAAAGGAAAGATAGTTCATTGAGTTTTCAACTTGCAAAGTTAATTCCTTTAAACTAGCAGCAACGTAATAGCAATATAATTACTTTTAAACTTATACCTTTACTTTATCAATTCTCATTGAAGATGGATAACTGTACATCAACTCTTTTAAGGTAGCCCATCTTGAATTTAAGATATTCATCAAATGGAGTGGAGGTAGCAATGAAAACTATATGCATCAACGTGTTGTGTTTATTTCCAAGTTGTCAAAGCCGCTTGTTTCTTAGAAGATTGAGGAAGAGCGGACAAATTCCATCTCATTTACGGTTAACGTGAGAATTGGACGGACTGGTTCGGTGGTAGCTATTTAAAAGGAAGTATATAAGACTTGCAGGTTCAAGAAATGAGACATGGGATGAGTGAGTAAGCGATAAGGTATGTAAAGCTGTCCTTTCTTTCTTTTGGCATGTCCTAGACGTAAGTGATGAATGACATGAGCTTTGGGGTAATTCCATTCATAAGTTCCGAATATGATTCATGATTTTTATTCACTTCTTGATGTTAGAGCTTTTAAAGTAGTTAAGCCACCGCCCTCGAGCTTTCTATATGTTGTATAGTATAATCGTATGTATAAGTCTCTATTCCTAAAGGCTCTATAATGACTAATGTCATTAACTTTCATAAGCTGTCTCGTATTGATTTGATACCTGTCTATGATCCCTGAGACCTTATTTAATATAGTTCATAATGATGTTCAAAGAGCCACTAGGATGGCTAATGTTCTTGATTTCCAGAAACTATTTTATTATGTCTTGATACGTGTATATAATCCTTGAGGTTCTATTTTTATATAATCCACAACGACATTCAAAAGGTATTTGATATGACTATTGTCTTGGTTTTCAAATGATGATTCGTTTTGATTATTCTATTGAGTCTCAGATATGATTTAATTTGCATATGGTTTCTCACTACTCTGCTCGTGCATGCCTCAATACATCTTTCACTGAGTCCCGGGCCAGGACATGTTTTCGTGCACAGATCCACTGCATTATTCACCGAGTCCCTCACTAGAGGGCTGGGACACGTTATATATATATATGTATATGATGATATGATGACATGATGATATGATGATATGGGGATGGCGGCCAGGATGGCACATGATGATCTTATTCACCGAGTCCCTCACTAGAGGGTCGGGACACGTTATATATATATACATGATGATGATATGATTTTATTTACCGAGTCCCTCACTAGAGGGCCGGGATACGTTATACATATGCATATAAACAGGATGATTCTCTAATGGTGACATTAAGTTTTATAACGAGTTAAGTCTGATATTGACACCATGATTTATGATTCAAAGGTAAGCCTTGTGGTTTTTGGTTATTGTACTGGTTTTCTGTACTCCTCACTTCAGTATGATCCTGTTTATTGTATTTATGCTTTACATGCTCAGTACATATTCCGTACTGACCCCCTTTCTTCGGGGGGGGGGGGGGGGGGGGGGGGGCTGCGTTCATGCCCGCAGGTAGAGATATGCTCACATTGGTAACCCGCCAGCATAGGAGTCCTAATCAGCTATCTTGGAGAGCTCCCTTATTCCGGAGCCTAGATTTTGGTACAGAATCTCTTGTGGTGTATATGTATTTTATCCAGGGGTACGGCGGGGCCCTGTCCCGTCATATGATACTGTTGTTACTCTTAGAGGTCTGTAGACATATGTGTGGGTTGTGTATCGATGTCGTTCAGTTGTGTCTATATGGCTTATGTTTTGGGACGTTCCCATTCGTAGTGACAGCCTTGTCGGCTTGCGTAGATATATATATATATATATATATATATATATATATGTTTTGAGAAGTAATGTGTTAGGATAGCCTTGTCGGTTCGTTTATAGCGGGGATGTTCCCTTATATATTATGAAAGCCTTGTCGGCTTATGTACTATAATGTCTGTTGAAAGTTGTACCTCCACAGGAGACAGGTTGTTGTGATACGTCTAAATAATGCGACAGTTTTGAGATGACGTCTTGCCTTGGTATTGATAAGTCTGTATTATGCTAGTTGTGGATGATTATAGTTAACAGGTACATACGAGTGTCCAGTTCGGGCACTAGTCACGGCCTACGGGGTTGGGTCGTGACAAAAGTGGTATCAGAGCAGTTCGTCCTTGGAATGTCTACAGACTGTGTCTAGTAGAGTCTTGTTTATCGGTATGTTATACACCACACCTATAAACAGGAAGCTATAGGGCATTTAGGATGTTACCTTTCGTTCATATCTCAGATCGTGCGATAGATTCCAGCCATAGGAGATGAAATTCCTTGTACTAACCTTTGATTTCAACTGAAGAACGACATCGACAGAAGGAAGCGACTGACGATATTGGAAGTTACAAAGTACACAGGTAAGTAACGGTACGAAAGAGGCATGTCGGATAAGGTAAGGATATTGAAATGTGAATGAAATATAAAATTGGAGGATGAAAGAAAATGTGGGTAGGAAAGTATAACAGATCAGGCCGTTAAAGGATCAGGTACGTCTCGAGGTGCGATATGTGAGGTAAGTCCCGACACCTTTAAACCTTTCACTTGAAGTTGGGAGCCCTGTGTGGCTATGATACGATATGATATATGTGTATATATGTTGGCCCTGTGAGACATTGTTGGTATTTCCTGCGTGTAGGTTCTGGGATAGTAAAAAGTATAGAGGAAACTCTGCCCAATTTTTTTTTTTCAGAAATAGGAAAAAGGAAGAGAATGGGGTATAAGTTTATAATATGTTTTGAAGGTTAATATATGAAAAGATGATAAGAAATGGAAGAGTATGAGTACAATAGTGGCACATGCAGGAACAAGGATAAAAGAGGTGTTGCACAGAAGAAATACAATATAGAGATTATAATATAATGATACAACACGTAGAAGAATAACAAAGGAAGTAATGAATATACATATTAGCCAAAAAAAAAAAAAACATAGCAAATAAATAGATGTAATGATACGTGTAACAGCAGCAAGTAAATAAAGACGTAAAAATAGCAATTGATGAAAAGACTTATTATATAATGTTGATGATGAGATAGTACAGAAATAATCGTAAGAAGCATGATACAGGCTATAATAAAAAGGTGTTGGTGAAAAACAACAAACATTACGAATAGGATGAAAATTACTATAGAGAAAATATATAATGACTATTAGATTTATGATATTGTTGACAATTACAGTAAAACAAACAGTGTATATATAAGACACGAGAACTAGAGAAAAGGAAAGGATACAAACATACAGTGTGTTAGATAGACAAATTGACTTACAACAAAATAGGGGTTGACAAAAAAAAAAAGAAATAAAATGGTTGATTTAATGTATGTGATATAAGGAACTAGAATAATGACAAAAGATAGTGAGAGAGACAGAAACTGAGAAAATGAATAAATTGGAACAAAAGGAACCAAAAAGCAAATGTAAGATGTTGACAGAAGAATGATATAAAGGAATAGAAATAATAGCTACATGAATAATAACACAAAACAGAAATTGAAAAAGACATGATATGGACGCATATGGAAGGAGAGGAAATTTAGGTACAGAGATGCAAATACAGAAAAGAGATGAAGTTTTGGTTTAGTTATAATGACTACGGGATAAAAGAAAAAGGTGTAAAATGACATAAGTTGTAATAGATAATGATGACAGGGACAAAACATGCTGGAAGCTGCAGAGCAGACAATAATGTAAGTTGCGGTGTGTAATACTATGTAAAACAAATACTATTTTAATTAGTGTACTGATAATAAGAAAGTGATGGACAAGATATGAAGTAGCATATTACAACAGTATAAAGTAGAGATGGTGGAGCATGTAGAGGTACAAAAGCAATATAGATTAGGATCATATGAATTTGAAAATTGAAAATGGGGACATAGAGTAGAATATAAACAGATAATGATGTGGGTACACCCTAAAGGGGGGAAGTGAATGAGAGAAATGCAAGTGTAAGATGAAATCAACTGACACTGCAACACATTTAATGTGAACACTTAAACTTTAAGTGAGATCTCATGCTGAAATAAGTTGGTAAGATCGCCAGCGGTAAACGAACAGTAGTCAAGATGGTATTTGACACAGTGCTGAGAATTATTTGTAAGGACCTTGGATAGTATGTCATTAGGAAGTATATGCTTATAAAAAGGGAGAATGCGACAAGAGAATGGTAACGAGTAACTTAAAAAGATATTATAAAGGGTAGCAAGCTATACTGGATTAGGAATTAAGATGTTGGCAACGGAGTTGTATGCTAATGATATTGTAACTTATAAGTAGCAAAGAAGAAGGGATAGGGAATCTCCCCTAGTAGAATACGAAAAACTTGAATGGTAAGTAAAGGAAGGGAAAGGAGTATGACAAAATAGACAACAAGTGATAATTAAAAACCTTTAAACGAAAGTCGAAAAATGACACATGATGCTGAAGATTCCAGGATACAGACTGTAACAGCATAGCAAAGCAAGGTTATTGGAGTAAAATAATGTTACACCCTGGGAAATGTCGCTTATTCGTAGAAACTGCGAAGGGTCTACAAGTTATCGAAAGTATGAAATACTCCAAGGATTGTAAGGTCTAATAAATCGATGAGGGGTGTCTGCGCGTTACAAGATCTTATTTAAAGATTAGAAGGTAAAGTGAAGTGAACGATACGTCATCTTAAGGAGTAACTATAGGAGGAGAAAAAGAGTCAAGTTAAGAGTAAGTGCACCAGGAAGAGAGTAAGATTTCAGCGGAAGAGCTCACAATACAATCGTCAACCAACTGCGAAATGAGAAGGAGAGTAAAGACAACGACGTGGAATTACCACCTCGAGAGGCAGAGTAAGAACAAATATTATGGAAATTGTTACTAAGATAGCTGGAATGCGTTATAATAAAGTGAAGGAATCGACCAATGAAAGAGGCCTGTGAAGGACATAATTTAGTAAAAGGACGTTTAAGAAAGTATTGGGGGTGCAGAACTAGTTTAACATTTGAGGACGAATGTTCTAAAGGGGGGAAGGATGTTACATCCCATATTTTCATGTGTTGAAAAGCGTGCGAGTTAAATGATATTAGTAACAAAGACAAGGCTATCCTCCCAAGCTTATGGGTGGTTGTAGTGATGGTACAGGTGTGTTATAAATATTTGAAGTTAAACAAATCTAAGAAAATAAGTCTCGTCGAGGTTCAAAATTTATTTGAATGGAAATGCAGTCCGAGCTATAATACCCGGTATTTTTGGACTAGGAAATTGGACCGACCAACATGAGTAAATTTATTTAAGCCCGGAGAATTTGATCATATTCAAGCGTGAAATGAATATCTTGGCGTATACAAGGAATGAAGTCCCAAAATGATTTAAGACGAAAAAGTGTGACGACGATGATTGAAAATAATATTCTATGTGTGGCCAATGAGGTTATGAACTATTGTTACATCACATGGTCATGGTAATGGGTATACGAAGTATGTTAAAAATAACGGCTATTTAAGTGAGTTGAGATCAAGAAATTAAATAGTCAGTTTATTTTGTTACCATGTACAACAATTACCCATTAAGTGGATAAGATTGTTACTAGTATATTTAACAAATTAGCTATTACTAGTATATTTAACAAATTACCTAACACGTTAGTACTATTATTATTCCAGCAAGATGAGTTGACATTAATATATTAGTTCTAGTCTTTAAATTAATGTAGGGCATCATAGTCATTTTCATGCTTACCCCTTAGTTTTAATAGTTCCATATACGTGTCTATGGTTCCATAACTACACACTATCATTAACTACATGGCTTTCATTTTCGTTGCCAACACATAGATTATTTTTGTAAATTCTTACTTCACTTTTCCCCTTAAATCTTCTTCGTTTTCTCCGTTTAACATTTACACGATGTTACATTAAAATTTCCACTTTTCATTACGATTGTTACACCCCTTCCACTTAACCACTAGATATACATACACTTTCTTACCTATAGGAAGCAAAATAGGTTGCTGGATGTTTCCCCTTCAACAAGGAGTAGCAAACTTTCTCGTCCTCTTTCATTGATTTCATGGTTATAACATCAGTTTCCTCCGAATCTTAGCAAAATACGGGATTACTTCATGGTGAAGTAAGGTGGAAAAGAGTATTTCATGGCACATAAGATAATAATTCTCCACTCCTAGATATATTTAAATTCATCTAGGTCATAGTTAAATTGTGAGACGGAAACTACGAAATTAATTACGGAAAATCGGATAAATTGTTATTGTTATCATGTGGACTATTTGGTGGTTGTTATGAATTATTTTGTAGGCTGGAATATTATAAGATTGGCTGTAGTTATAATAAAAAAAATTATGTGAATAATTTGTTAAATTTTTGGATTTAGTGGAAGACTAAAAAAGGTTAGCTAATGAATTAAATAGATAAGTGGGAAAGGACCCTTTCCACGTGGGAGCCACTCAATAAAGGTTGAAATGATTCATTCTTCATATACGTATTTGGTGGCAATCTTAAAATAGTTTTAGAATTTATAATTATTAAGGGTGGGCCCCACATTCCAATAAATAAAAGAAAGATAGTTCATTGAGTTTTCAACTTGCAAAGTTAATTCCCTTAAACTAGCAGCAAGCATGTTCAACGTAATAGCAATACAATTACTTTTAAACTTATACCTTTACTTTATCAATTCTCATTGAAGATGGATAACTGTACATCAACTCTTTTAAGGTAGCCCATCTTGAATTTAAAATATTCATCAAATGGAGTGGAGGTAGCAATGAAAACTATATGCATCAACGTGTTGTGTTTATTTCCAAGTTGTCGAAGCCGCTTGTTTCTTAGAAGATTGAGGAAGAGCGGAAACATTCCATCTCATTTACGGTTAACGTGAGAATTGGAAGGACTGGTTCGGTGGTAGCTATTAAAAGGAAGTATATAAGACTTACAGGTTCAAGAAATGAGACATGGGATGAGTGAGTAAGCGATGACGTATGTAAAGCTGTCCTTTCTTTCTTTTGGCATGTCCTAGACGTAAGTGATGAATGACATGAGCTTTGGGGTAATTCCATTCATAAGTTCCGAATATGATTCATGATTCTTATTCACTTCTTGATGTTAGAGCTTTTAAAGTAGTTAAGCCACCGCCCTCGAGCTTTCTATATGTTGTATAGTATAATCGTATGTATAAGTCTCTATTCCTAAAGGCTCTATAATGACTAATGTCCTTAACTTTCATAAGCTGTCTCGTATTGATTTGATACCTGTCTATGATCCCTGAGACCTTATTTAATATAGTTCATAATGATGTTCAAAGAGCCACTAGGATGGCTAATGTTCTTGATTTCCAGAAACTATTTTATTATGTCTTGATACGTGTATATAATCCTTGAGGTTCTATTTTTATATAATCCACAACGACATTCGAAAGGTATTTGATATGACTATTGTCTTGGTTTTCAAATGATGATTCGTTTTGATTTTTCTATTGAGTCTCAGATATGATTTAATTTGCATATGGTTTCTCACTACTCTGCTCGTGCATGCCTCAATACATCTTTCACTGAGTCCCGGGCCAGGACATGTTTTCGTGCACAGATCCACTGCATTATTCACCGAGTCCCTCACTAGAGGGCCGGGATACGTTATACATATGCATATAAACAGGATGATTCTCTAATGGTGACATTAAGTTTCATAACGAGTTAAGTCTGATATTGACACCATAATTTATGATTCAACGGTAAGCCTTGTGGTTTTTGGTTATTGTACTGGTTTTCTGTACTCCTCACTTCAGTATGATCCTGTTTATTGTATTTATGCTTTACATGCTCAGTACATATTCCGTACTGACCCCCTTTCTTCGGGGGGGCTGCGTTCATGCCCGCAGGTACAGATGCTCACATTGGTAACCCGCCAGCTTAGGAGTCCTATTCAGCTATCTTGGAGAGTTCCCTTATTCCGGAGCCTAGATTTTGGTACAGAATCTTTTGTGGTGTATATGTATTTTATCCAGGGGTACGGCGGGGCCCTGTCCCGTCATATGATACTGTTGTTACTCTTAGAGGTCTGTAGACATATGTGTGGGTTGTGTATCGATGTCGTTCAGTTGTGTCTATATGGCTTATGTTTTGGGACGTTCCCATTCGTAGTGGCAGCCTTGTCGGCTTGCATAGATATATATATATATATATATATGTTTTGAGAAGTAATGTGTTAGGATAGCGGGGATGTTCCCTTATATATTATGAAAGCCTTGTCGGCTTATGTACTATAATGTCTATTGAAAGTTGTACCTCCACAGGAGACAGGTTGTTGTGATACGTCTAAATAATGCGACAGTTTTGAGACGACGTCTTGCCTTGGTATTGATAAGTCTGTATTATGCTAGTTGTGGATGATTATAGTTAACAGGTACATACGAGTGTCCAGCTCGGGAACTAGTCACGGCCTACGGGGTTGGGTCGTGACACACGGGTAGGTTTTAAGATAGGGAGTCTTATCTTATGTAAACCGAACTACGGAAGGGCCTGACTTCCCGCGGAGGGATACGTAGGCCGTCTACGTAAGACTCGATCTCTATATATTATAAATACTATATTTTCCTCACTCGATAAAAAACCAAGTACCCAAAAACCGGTTCTAGAGATCAATTGAGCATTTAAATCAAACATATGTTAAGGTGCTAAGTGTTTTAAACTGCCATCTATATCTGATATCTTGATTTTCTTTCAATTTTCTAACAGACTAACTCTGTTTGCTTTTGAGTTATTCTTTTTTTATAGAAAAAGAGGTTGATTCGTGTTCATATTGGCATACTTCACAAGATCCAAATGTTACACCCCGTACTTGCAGAGAAGCACTTATCAAATTTGAGCGTAAGAATGTTGAACTATGGCTAAGTAAAACAACTTTAGAGTATAAGGGACGAAGCATTATTAAGTATATTTTATAAGTAACGGATGCATATGAGGAATTCCGGAAGGTCTTATAAGGAAATGAGTGGAAGAAGTAGAGTTAGTATGAGTTTAGATGAAGATGAGAGCTACTTTGAATGACAAGAATGAGCCAACTTAGGGAAAGAATATCTTTTTGTATATGAGGAGTTCTGAAGTAAAGCAAAAGCCTAAATTTAAGTTCATGAAGTCTAGTTTCCAATGCAACAAACTTCTCATCGATACAACAGTGGAGTAGAGAATTATGGACGTTACAAGTCAGGCTAGTAGAGCAGAAATGCACAGCTACAGTGCGCGACACGCGGACTACATTAGCCGAAAATTCTAGGTCAGTGCCAACCGACCCTAGAACATTATAAAAGGGGTTTTACCGCTTATTTTTTCATCCAAAAACCCCTAAAACCTTCCCTAACCCCCTAGAACATTCTCCCAGCTTCCTCCATAGAAGTTTAGCCCAAATCAAGTGAAACCTCGGGATTTAGGTTTGGGAAGCGTTTAAGGTCTTATAGTTCTTGTTCTAAACAACGAATCTCGACGAATCAAAGGAGGCCGCCGAAGATAAAGAAGATTTCAAGTTTTTCCAACCTTGATTGAGGTAAGGATACTCTCTATTATTGATATTATGAATTTTATTATGAAAATTTAGTTGTTAAGCTTCGTAAAGTCTAATGATTGGTCGAGAAATTGGGAAAACATCGTGTGGGATGTTTTATTGAGTATATTGGTGTTGATGATGATGTTGTGGATATTGGTGTTGCTATTATTGTTGTTTTATTGGTATTGTGATTTCGGGCTAAGGATATAAACAGAGGAGATGCTGCTCGAATTTCAGCAGATTCTAAGGGGATTTAATTTTAAGGCTTAAGACAAGCATATGACGATAAGCCTAACAATAGTATGAATTCTCTTGGATGTAGATTTACAAGCTTGGAAGGATAAGCGTTAAGTATTTAACGAGACCAACAAGATATGTTGAGGCTAAACCCTTCTTTTTCAAGGCATAATTCCTTTGTTGTGAACCTATACGAGATATCTTCAATAACCCTATTTCTAAAGATATCGAAGCTTATTGTTCCTGATATTCTTAGGATATCATTGAGCTTGTTTCATGATTATAGATGTTATTCATTGATGTTGATCTCATCTTATAATTTTATTCTTTCAAGGTGAGATATGCTCATGATGATAGTTCCATAATGTAATCGGAGGTTTACCAACCTTACGTCACTCCGATGGGTTTGGAAATGTGTACTTAAGTAATGTTTTGTAGTACACGAATAAAGCGCTAGTAGAGGATCTCCAATAAGGTATTTTATGCTAGAAAAGAGGCTTATGATGTGTCTCAGAATTTGGTAAATGTTCAGCTACGCGAAAAGAAGTCCTAATGGTCCAGAACTGTGCTTATAAGTTTTACGTGATCATGTATGCTATAACGGACAAGTGATAACCATGCGAAGTGTATAGAGATTACTCAGGGGGCCCAGGTCATGATGTTGATTATATTTACCACAGGTCTATGACCGGTTGGGCAGTTACCACTGATCAGTCGGGCAGTTGCGCTCTACCTCGTGCAATAATCAGACGGGCAGTTACCACCGTACCACGGTCGGTCGGGCAGTTACCACTTATCAGTTGGGCAGATAGCACCAGGATAATATATATGTCAGGATCATAGTATTAAGCATAGATGGAGTTAAGGCTATGAGAGTATAAAGAGACATGCGTACTAGATTCTCATTAGTAAGTCGGATGTGCCACGTTGATTCTTATCCTTCTTATTTGCAGTATATGTTTGTTATGTTACATTTCCGCCTTACATACTCGGTACACTATTCGTACTGACGTTCTTTTCTTTGTGGATAATGCGCTCATGCTCGCAGGTAGGCAGGGAGACGGATCAGATCCGTAGGTGCCTTATCAGCGGATTCTTATGAGCGCTCCACATACGTCAGAGCTGCAGTCTATTGGTGTTGGTCTTTATGGTCACTTGTATTCTATGTAGAGGCTCGTAGACGTATGTGTACAGTTAGACATTTCATAACCTTGTCGGTTCATATTGTTATATGATATTTTAGCAGCCTTGTCGGCTTGTGATGATAAGTATAATTGTTGAGGATTATATAAAAATGTGTCGTTATCTTGTGGCATATGACCTTACCGATCATGATATCCATGAGCTATCTTATTGGGCCACTTTGAGATGATTATGAGATGTATGTTTAAAGGTGCTCGGTAGGTTAGTTTCGGGTGCCCGTCATGGCCCTTTGGTTGGGTTGTGACACCTAAGCTACAATACCATCCTTATCCCAACAAAATAGAGGCAAAGAAAAAATGACTGGTACTTCTGAGAACGAAAGTACCCCAACTGACATTACTCTCAGAGAATCGCCTTTGCGCGAACTGCCTAAGTCATCGCCTACTGAAGACGTCATGAAAATGATGTTTGAGAAAATCGCCTATTTTCTTGAGGAAGTGGCATGGAACAAAGCTGCTAATGCTGCCCGAGAGGCCCCTGCTGAAGAAAGAAGGCCACCACCATTTTTTCCATCTCTGAATTCACCATTACCTGATCACTTCCCTACCCGGTCCATTATGACCACCATGCCATTAACCCCAATCGATGGGCACATTGGTGCCTCGAACCATACCTCACCATCACTTAACACTAACCAAATTTCCGAAACCGCTCACACTATCCCCTCTTACCTAACACCACAGAATAGCTATACCGGCATCACTATACAACCAAGCGTTATCCCACTACCAACCGATAAAATCATCCCTATTCCCCAAACTCGCCCTGCTGTTTCTTTACACACACCTGTCACACCAGGCACATTTTCACCCGATCAAGAAATTGACCATTATTCGGAGATGGAAAAGGCGTGGAAGGCTGAGCAGGAAAAAAAATAAGAAAAAGGCTTGAGCGAAAGATGACCGCAATGTTGGAACGATCCATGAGAACTACCCTCACTGGCACAGCTTGAGCTATGACAATTTGTGTATGCATCCAACTTGAATTTACCCGAGGGCTTCAAAGTTGTTACACCTCCCATTTTATGGCAAGGAGATTTTGGGCTTATTAGTAGTATACACCTTCGGTACGGTAGTCCGCACCAAAGCATCGGTTATGACATATTTTACCTTGTATGTGTACATGAGTATAAGTATGTATTCTTAATATTGCGAGGGAATTAGAAGTGAAACGAATCGAATCGGAGCAAAACAGAGCAGTTCAGAAAACAGCTAAATCCAGTCAGTGTTGACGGCCTAAGGGATGGACCGTCGACACGACGACGAGCCGTCGCCTGGCACCGTCAACGAGGTTCTGCACTCAGACATCTCAGGTGGAGAATCGACGGCGCATGTCGACGGACCGTCGACACATCGACGAGCCGTCGACCCAGCTCGTCGACCCGCGGATCTGGAAGTTTCCAGCCCTGGTTATAAATATAACCTCCCACGTTTTAATTCATTATTTTCTCCCAAGACAGACTCTATATCTCTCTAGAACCCTCTAGAACCGTCTCTTTATTTCTACAACAATCTATACCAGGAAATTAAGATCCAAAGCCATGATTTAAGAGATTCATTTACTAGGAAGCCTATGAGGGTTTGTGGAGAGTAAGAATTCCCTTGACATGCAAGTGGAGGATTTCATTCTAATGGAGTAAAGTGACTCAAGGCTTATTCCCAGGTGCTTAAGGTGAGTTTTATGTTTATTTCCTATTATTGAGAGTATTGGGGGCTTGAAAGACTTGGATTATGGAAGAAAATGGAATATAGAGCTCAAATGTGAAAATAATGGTATTCTTAAATAGTAGTTGACATGAATCATGACTCTTGATGTATTATGAACAGAATCTTGCTATAAATGATATTAAGAACATGGGAGAAACATAATAGGAGAATGAATGTAATACTATATTATGACCATGGTTATGGATGCCCTTGAAATGGAAGTAGGAGAATTGAATGATGTATGGTTGACGAAGATTGTGGATTATGAGATTATGAATGTTCTTACAAATGTTTGGGAGTTGTTATATGACATGGAGAAAGTTGTAGAAACTAAGGAGATGCTACCCAATTTTCATTACCTTTAGTTCAAGCATATTTATGTTATCGATTATCTAATTTTAGTATGAATTCCCTTGAAGGTAGAATCACAAGTTAGAGAGGCACGCAATTAGACGATAGAGTTGAAGAGATACAAGGTATGTAAGGCTAGTCCCTTCTTTCTAAGGCATGATTCTTACGATATGACTATCCTTCTTCTCCATGACCGTCTTATGTTCCATGAACTACGAGTTAATGTTGATAGAGAGCTTCTTAGGATATAAAGATGAGAAATACGCAACGAATATGATAATGATGATGATGAGTTTAAAGCCTAGATATCCTAAAGCTTATGATACGATACTCTTACGAAGCTAAAGACTCTTATATGATTCTTTAATGTTATTCATTATTGCTAGACCCACCTTACGTCACCCCGATAGAGCGATAGTTGTCTTAAGCTCTTATGCATGTTTTATGAGATGTATATGATGATGAGATTACACCGTGCCTAGATAGATGGACATGTTACCACTAATGCGGGCTGCTTATGATTACACCGTGCCTAGATGGCCGAACATGTCACTGCTAATGTGAGCTGCTTATGATTACACCGTGCCTAGAGGGCCGGACATGACACCAGTAGTGGGCGGTGTACGATGGTTACCCAGACACGGGTTAACGATGATGGTATATGTGATATGTTGATATAAGTGATAGATATAAAAATGTATTTACTCTTAAAGGCCAAGAAGGTTATATCTTTACCTCATGTTCATGATTTGTTTATTATGCTAATTTCTTTTCATGCCTTACATACTCAGTACAATGTTCGTACTGACGTCCTTTCTTTTTGGACGCTGTGTTCATGCCCACAGGTAGACAAGGAGGTGATCCAGAGTTGTAGGAGCTATCCGCAGACTTGAGAGCACTCCATTGTTCCGGAGGTGCCATTGATTTATTATTGTAAGTGTATACATATATGTTTTGGGCACGACGGGGTCTTGTCCCGTCTTATATCTAGTACTCTAGTAGAGGCTCGTAGATGCGTACATGTGGGTTGTTGGTGCCCTATGATGATGTCAGTGTACATTTTGGTATATCATTTTTGGCAACCGTACAGGCTTATGTATATCTATGTATAGCCTTGGGGTATTTATATATGTATGTGTTCAGGTTGAGTATGATGATTAGTAATATGAGCAGTGCTCGGTAGTTAGCTGCGGGTACCCGTCATGGCCCCTAGTCGGGTCGTGTCAAAAGTGGTATCAGAGCAGTTCAGTCTTAGGAAGTGTATGCGAGCCATGTCTAGCAGAGTCTTGTCTATAGTGGGTAGCGCGCCACACTTATAAACAAGAAGCTACGGGGCATTTAGGAAAAATGACAATTCTTCTTCTTATGAGATCGTGCGATAGAGCTATGTTATAAGATTTTTTCCTCCCTAATTGTGCGTTATGATTTCAGTGATGCCGCCAAAGAGAAAAGCTACAGCTGCCCAGAAGGGCAAGACTACGATAGAAAGGCTGATAGAAAGGGAGCCGCCAACTAATATAGAAGGGGGTGAATCACATAACGAGGCTCCATCTAATACCTCTTCCACTCCACCTATTATAGAAGAGAAAGAAGGGGCTTCAGCTCCAACTCTTATGCCTTCAGTTCCTCCACCGGCTGCTTCGGCTCAACAAATGACCGAGGCTATCCATTTGCTGACACAGTTAGTTGCCGCCCAAGTACAGCGGCAGAGTTTGGGTCCAGGTGACAGGGCAGTTAGTACTAGAGCCTGTGATTTCATGAGTTTGAATCCTCTGGAGATTTTCGGGTCAAAATCGATGAAGACCCGCAAGGTTTTATTGATGAAATGTTGAGAACGTTGAAGATTATTCATACTTCCAAAATTGAATCTGTGGAGTTAGCATCTTATAGACTCCGGGATGTGGTGATCCTTTGGTATAATAATTGGATATCCTCAAGAAAAGAAAATGTACCTCCTCCAGTGTGGCAAGAATTTGTGGATGCTTTCCTTCGTCACTATTTGCCACCCGAGGTCCGCCGATCTAGAGCGGATAGATTACTAAATTTGAAGCAAGGGAACATGAGCGCCCGGGAGTATAGCCTTCACTTTAATTCATTGGATAGATATGCTCCGACCATGGTGGCTGATATGGGAGATAGAGTGCATAGGTTCGTGAGAGGCCTAGGGCCACATTTGTTTAAAGTTTGCCAGATGGCTTCACTACAGGAAGGGATGGACATTTCTCGTATTCAGGCCCATGGCCAGAACTTAGAAGAGCAGCAACACCCACAAAGGGGTGAGAAGGATATTAATAGAGGGCAAAGTAAGAGGGCCAGATCCTTGGGTACAAGTAGTGACTATAGAGAGGGATCAAGGTAGTCATATTCCAGGTATTCAGGCCAGTCAGCGACTAGCGCACCTCCTCAGTTTGCAGGCAGGAGATTTGACCACTCCGTTCATTCAAGACAGGATCAGAGCTCGAGAGCCTCATGTTCTCAGTTTGGGGTTGATTATAGTAGAGGAGACCACAGGTCCCATGATGTAGTCAGTGCAGAAAGTTTCATTCGAGCTCGTGTTGCCAAGGTTCAGATGCTTGTTATGTTTGTGGACAGATTGGGCACTTGATATGTGATTGTCCCTCGAGGTACGGCAGAGGTGGAGTTCGGCCCACAGGATCAGCGGTTGGTTCTTCTTCTTCTGTGCGCCTGATAGGGCAGACTCCCCAGATTCCAGCAGGTCGAGGTAGAGGCAGAGGGGGAACGTCCAGTTCAGGTGGTACTCAGCCCCGTATTTATGCTCTAGCGGGACGTCAGGATCTTGAGTCCTCCCCAGATGTGGTTACAAGTATATTGAGTATATTCTCTCATGACGCCTATGCATTGATAGATCCGAGTTCTACATTATCTTATATTACTCCCTATATTACTGGCCATATTGGGGTGAAACCCGAGCCAATTAAACCTTTTGAGGTATCTACTCCGATTGGTGATCCCGTGATAGCTAGACAAGTATACAAGAATTATGTAATTGTGGTATGTGAACGCCAGACCAAAGTTGATTTAATTGAGCTGGAAATGTTAGATTTTGATATGATTATGGGTATGGATTGGTTGACCTCATGTTATGATAATGTTGATTGCCGCATAAAAGTGGTTCGATTCTAATTTCCGGGAAAACCCGCGCTTGAATGGAAAGGTAATACAGCGTCTCCTAGAGGTAGGTTTATTTCCTACGTTAAGGCAAGGAAAATGATAGCTAAAGGCTACATTTATCACTTAGTTCGAGTTCATTATACCGAACCAAAGCCATCGACTTTTCATTCCGTTCCGATAGTGAATGAATTCCCGGATGTATTTCCAGATGAACTCCCAGGCGTTCCTCCGGAAAGAGATATTGACTTTGCTATTGACGTATTACCGGACACCAGGCCTATTTCTATTCCTTCGTACCGAATGGCTCCTACAGAATTGAAAGAGCTAAAGGCACAATTGAAAGATTTTCTTGAGAAGGTATTCATTGGGCCCAGTTCATCACCGTGGGGAGCACCTGTCCTATTTGTGCGAAAGAAAAATGGTTCCCTACGGATGTGTATTAATTATAGATAGCTGAACAATGTGACGATAAAGAATAAATATCCGCTACCAAGAATTGATGATTTGTTTGACCAGTTACAGAGCGCCAAGTGGTTTTCCAAAATAGATCTGAGGTCAGGTTATCATCAATTGAGAGTTAGAGAAGAAGATATTCCCAAAACAGCTTTCAGAACAAGATATGGCCATTATGAATTCCGGGTAATGTCATTTGGGTTGACTAATGCTCCGACGGTGTTCATGAATTTGATGAATAATGTATTCAGACCTCTTTTAGATGTGTTTGTAATCGTGTTCATCGACGATATTCTTGTATACTCTCGGAGAGAATCTGAGCATGCAGACCATTTGCGTATTGTCCTTGGAATTCTTCGGACTCGAGAATTGTATGCAAATTTTTTAAAATGCGAGTTTTGGTTAAATTCTGTGGCTTTTCTGGGCCATGTTATTTCAGCTGATGGCATTTGAGTTGATACTCAGAAAAATTGAGGTTGTGAAGACTTGGCCAAGGCCAACAACACCCACGGAAGTTCGTAGTTTCCTGAGGTTGGTAGAGTACTACAGAAGGTTCGTGGAAGGATTTACCTCTATTTCAGCACCACTGACAAAGCTAACTCAGAAATCAGTCAAATTCCAAATGGACTGATGCCTGTGAGCATAGTTTCCAAGAGTTGAAAAATAAATTAACTTCAGCCCCATTCCTGACACTCCCAGAAGGACCAGACGACTATGTTATGTATTGTGATGCCTCTGGCGTTTGGTTAGGATGTGTATTGATGCAGCACAGTAAATTCATTGCCTATGCTTCGAGGCAGTTGCGAAAACATGAGAAGAACTATCCAACTCATGATATTAATTGGCTGCGGTTATTCATGCACTAAAGATATGGAGACACTACTTGTATGGCGTACATGTTGATGTTTTTACAAATCACAAGAGTCTCCAGTATATTTTCAAACAGAAGGAGTTGAATCTTCGGTAGAGACGATGGTTGGAATTATTGAAAGATTATGATGTGAGTATTTTATACCACCCCGGAAAGGCGAATGTATTGGCTGATGCGCTTAGCCGCAAATCAATGGGAAGTTTTTGTGAGGTTCTTTCGGAGAAGAAAGAATTAAACCGTGAGCTTCACCAACTAGCCAGCCTTGGAGTTCGCCTAATTGATTCAGGAAATGCAGGAATTGGTATTCACAACCCAACTGTTTCAGCCTTAGATATGGAGGTGAGAGAGCGCCAATATGAAGACCTTTAGTTGAGCCACTATAGAGATGCATTTCATGAGAAAGGGAAGTCTCCATTTGAACTTTCTATAGATGGACTCCTTAGATACCGAGGTAGGTTATGTGTTCCGAATGTTGCGGAGTTACGTCGTCAGATTCTAGAAGAAGCTCATTATTCTCGGTATTCTATTCATCCAGGAGCGACAAAGATGTATCACGATCTCAAGTTAATGTATTGGTAGGATGGAATGAAGAAAGACATAGAAGAATTTGTAGCTCAATGTCCAAATTATCAACAAGTAAAAATTGAACATCAAAAGCCAGGAGGATTATTACAAGCAATGGAAATTCCAACTTGGAAATGGGAAGCGATAAACATGGATTTCATTGTGGGGTTACCTCATTCCCGAAGCAAGTATGACTCCATATGGGTGATCGTGGACAGACTCACGAAATCAACCCATTTTCTTCCAGTCAGAACCATATATTTAGTAGAAGACTACGCAAGGTTGTATCTTAAGGAAATTGTGAGACTTCATGGTGTCCCGTTATCTATTATCACGGATAGAGGAGCGCAGTTTACTGCTAAATTTTAGAGGTCTTTCTAAGAAGGTTTGGGTACTCAAGTAAAGCTTAGCACAACATTTCATCTACTAACTGATGGGAAAGCTGAACGCACTATTCAGACCTTGGAAGATATGTTACAGGCATGTGCGCTAGATTTCGGTGGTAGTTGGGATGAACACTTGCCTCTCATTGAGTTCGCGTACAACAACAGCTGTCATTCTAGTATTCAAATGGCCCCGTATGAAGCTCTATATGGCAGAAAGTGTAGATCCCCAATTGGGTGGTTTGAAGTAGGAGAGGTACAGCTAATAGGCCCTGAGATGATTCAACAAGCGGTGGAAAAGGTCAAGGTTATCTGAGACCGACTGTTGACAGCTCAAAGTCACCAGAAATCTTATGCGGACAACCCTCGGCGAGACGTAGCATTTCAAGTTGATAATTGGGTATTCTTAAAGGTATCACCGATGAAAGGTGTGATGATATTTTGTAAGAGGGGAAAGTTAAGTCCTCGATATATTGGACCCTACAAGATTATCCGAAAGGTGGGTCAAGTAGCATATGAATTGGACTTACCTCCAGAACTTGAATCAGTCCATCCATTTTTTCATGTCTCAATGTTCCGAAAATGTGTCGGGGATCCTAGCCGGTAAATGATGTTCAAGTTACAGAAATATTGGCTTACGAAAAGGTACCTGTTGCTATACTAGATAGGCAAGTACGGAGGCTTAGAAACAAAGAGGTAGCCTCAGTGAAGGTCTTATAGAGAAACAGTAACTGAGAAGAGATGACTTGGGAAGCGAAAGAAAATATGAAGTTCAAGTACCCCCACTTATTTCAACCCCCGGAAGAGATCCAAGATGAGACCTCAATATTATGAGGTATGTATGCTTTCTTTTTATGCTTATGGTCACGTGTGGCCATAATTTCTTGCTATTGTGTTGTGGCCCTAGGAGGCAATGTTATTATGGGCTGTTGTGATAGGATGGTAGCATCATATTACAGGGGAAACTCTGGTGAAATTTCTGTAAGAGTCCCGGGAACTTAACATTTGAGGACGAATGTTTTTAAAAGGGGAGGGGGGGGGGGGGGGGGGGGGAGAATGTTATACCTCCCATTTTATGGCAAGGAGATTTTGGGCTTATTGGTAGTATACACCTTCGGTACGGTAGTCTGCACCAGAGCTTCGGTCACGAGATATTTTACCCTGTATGTGTACAGAAGTATAAATATGTATTCTTGACATTGCGAGGGAATTAGAAGTGAAACAAATTGAATCGGAGCAAAACGGAGCAGTTTAGAAAACTGCTGAAACCAGTCAGCGTCGACGGCCCAATGGACGGACCGTTGACACGACGACGAGCCATCGCCTGGCACAGTCGACGAGGTTCTGTACTCAGACATCTCAGGCAGAGAATCGACGTCGCATGTAGATGGACCGTCGACACATCGACGAGCCGTCGACCCAGCTCGTCGACCCGCGGATCTGGAAGTTTCCAGCCCTGTTTATAAATATAAGCTCCCATGTTTTAATTCATTATTTTCTCCCAAGACAGACTCTATATCTCTCTACAACCGTCTCTCTATTTCTACAACAATCTATACCAGGAAATTAAGATCAAAAGCCATGATTTAAGAGATTCATTTACTAGGAAGCCTATTAGGGTTTGTGGAGAGTAAGAATTCCCTTGACATGCAAGTGGAGGATTTCATTCTAATGGAGTAAAGTGACTCAAGGCAGGTTCTTAAGGTAAGTTTTATGTTTATTTCCTATTATTGAGAGTATTGGGGGGTTGAAAGACTTGGATTATGGAAGAAAATGGAATATAGAGCTCAAATGTGAAAATAATGGTATTCTTAAATAGTAGTTGACATGAATCATGACTCTTGATGTATTATGAACAGAATCTTGCTATAAATGATATTAAGAACATGGGAGAAACATAATAGGAGAATGAATGTAATACTGTATTATGACCTTACTCCTACCTTGGTAGGAGTAGGTCTGCGTACACTCTAACCTCCCCAGACCCCACAACGTGGGATTTCACTGGGTTGTTGTTGTTGTTGTTGTTGTTGACCATGGTTATGGTTGCCCTTGAAATGAACGTAGGAGAATTGAATGATGTATGGTTGACGAAGATTGTGGATTATGAGATTATGAATGTTCTTATAAATGTTTGGGAGTTGTTATATGACATGGAGAAAGATGTAGAAACTAAGGAGATGCTGCCCAATTTTCATTAGCTTTAGTTCAAGCATATTTATGTTATCGATTATCTAATTTTAGTACGAATTCCCTTGAAGGTAGAATCACAAGTTAGAGAGGCACGCAATTAGACGAAGAGTTGAAGAGATACAAGATATGTAAGACTAATCCCTTCCTTCTAAGGCATGATTCTTATAATATGACTATCCTTATTCTCCATGACCTTCTTACGTTCCATGAACTACGAGTTAATGTTAATAGAGAGCCTTTTTAGGATATAAAGATGAGAAATACGCAATGAATATGATAATGATAATGATGAGTTTAAAGCCTAGAGATCCTAAAGCTTATGATACGATACTCTTACGAAGCTAAAGACTCTTATACGATTATTTAATGTTATTCATTATTGCTAGACCCACCTTACGATGGTAGTTCCTTCAAGGTGAGGTATGATAATTATGACTCCTCCATAAGGGAATCGGGGGTTCTCGACCTTACGTCACCCCGATAGAGTCGTAGGAGCTATCCGCAGACTTGAGAGCACTCCATTGTTCCGGAGGTGCCATTGACTTATTATTTTTGAGTATATACATATATGTTTTGGGCACGACGGGGTCCTGTCCCGTCTTATGTCTAGTCCTCTAGTAGAGGCACGTAGATGCGTACGTGTGGGTTGTTGGTGCCCCATGACGATGTCAATGTACATTTTTGTATATCACTTTTGGAAACCCTACAGGCTTATGTATACCTATGATTAGCCTTGGGGTATTTATATATGTATGTGTTCAGGTTGAGTATGATCATTAGTAATATGAGTGGTGCTCGGTAGTTAGCTCCGGGTAGCCATCATGGCCCCTAGTCGGGTCGTGATAAAAGTACCCCGTTTCGAGTTGTCCAATGGGACGGGGAATCCTAAAGCACATTTATGGGCCTACTGTGACCAATTAGTTGGCATCCGAGACAACCAAGCGCTTATTATAAGGCTGTTCAGTCAAAGTTTGATCAGAAAAGCCTCAGAATGGTTCACAATGCAAGACATACATTGTTGGATCACATAGGAAGACATGGCTATGGCTTTCATGGAGAGATTTCGCTTTAACATAGATACGGTACCAGCCAAGTTCTATTTGGAAAAGGTAAAACAAAAGTCTATCGAAAATTTCTGCGAATACGCGGGCTGGTGGACAACAGAGGCTGCCCAGGTACAACCCCCTATGGGCGAAGAGGAACTTGTGTTGGTTTTCATCCGTTCACAGAAACATATTTCTATGATAGAATGCTCTCAATTGCAGGAAGAGCTTTCTCTGAATTGGTCAAAATCGGTGAGGCCATAGAAGATGGTCTCAAGACTGGCCGAATCATAAGTATGACCGGAAAATCTGCTAGTTCAAGCTCAACCGGGTTCATGCACAAGAAGAAGGAAGACGTGGCTAGCATATCCCATACTCCTAGCCCCAAACCCAAAAGGAGAGAAGATTTCCCGATGGAAGCATACACTTCACCTCCCCCAAATACCAACGTTCCCATCCTTACAACATGGTGCCTGTATATTACGCGCAACCAACCTTCCCATCACCACCCCCAAATTACAAAGCCCCACAAAATGACTTCTAGTCACCACCCCCAAATTACCAAGCTCCACAGCCAAATTATCAAACTCCCCCACCCGTTTGCCGCACTGCACAAAATAACCAACCCAACACCTACCAGAATCAACCACCACCAAATACCTATAATGCACCACATCAAATTTCAAAAAGAAACCACCTCGGGTATTCACCCTACTAATGGAATCTCGGACAGATTTATTCAAAAGATTAAGTGCTACTGGGATAATCCAAACGCTTCCCCCAAAGGTCGTTGACTCAAAGAACTGGTTTTACCGAGCTTACCAGACATGTGCCTACCATTCAATGGCATAGGACACACTACTGAAGATTGCATTAATCTCAAGTACAAAATACAAGACCTGATTGACTGGAAGGAAATTGTACTCCAAACAGCCCCTCCAAATGTGAACACCAACCCTTTGCCAAACCACGGCAATAATGTGATTCACATGATTGAGAGGGAGAAAGATTGGGTCGCAAGAAGGCCCACAATCTACGATTCTGTGAAAGAACTTGAGCGAACAGTAGGGTCATTTTCGTTGCAATAATGCCCGCGATTCAAAGTATTAATATCTACACCTGTAACAGCACATATAGCTCAGGTGACTCCAGCACCACCCCGTAAAGAGTTCGTATTCCAAGTTGCTGCCGCACATGGCATTACAAGATCAGGGAGATGCTACACTCTTGAAGATCTGGCCCAAGAGGCACCCCGAAGGGAGGGAAATCAGAAAAGGACTATCACCGAAGGTAAAGCTGAATGTTTCTGGTGCCAAATGAAGCCAAAGGAATACTCCATTGTTGAGCATTTAAAGAAAATGTCACCTCAAATCTCGGTACTAGCCTTGCTGCAAAGCTCACCTCAACACCGCCTGGCTTTAATGAAGTTGTCAGAAGAAGCTCACGTCCCAGCTGGAACAAACAGTGAAAATCTGGCAGAAATGGTCGCTCATGTTATAGAGGAACCTCAAATTGCCTTCACAGAGAAAGAGTTGCCCAAAGAAGGTATAAATCATAAGAAAACACTGCACATCACTATTATGTGCCGCAACAAAGTGGTAACCCGAGCATTAATCGACAACGGGGCGGGACTTAACATTTATCCCGAATCTACCCTAACTCAGCTGGGATATGACCTGGGAAAGGTTCGTCAAAGCCACACTAACATAAGAGCATTCGACGGAGGCCGTTGTGATGCCACTGGGGTAGTTGATTTGGATGTTCAAATAGGACCAGCTGAATTCACCACTGAATTCAAGGTCATGGAAATACTCGCCAATTATAATTTGCTTTTGGGAAGGCCATGGATCCACATGGTGGGGGCAGTACCATCCTCGCTCCATCAATCTATAAAATTTATCTAGGAAGGGGAAGAAATGGTGATCCACAGAGAAGCCAGCATGCACAATTACCCAAACAACTCTGTACCTGTCATTGAAGCTGCACCTAAAGGAACGGATTTCCATGTCATGGAGTTAGTAGGAGCGGCCCACAAGATAGATTCCCTGGAAGCTCCCATGCCAGCAGTTTACAAAATGATTGCTTCTACCATGCTCTTAAACGGGTTTGAACCTGTGAAGGGTTTGGGAAAGAACCTACAGGGCATCACCGAGCCTATTCCCATTCTCCAAGATAATTTTAGCTTTAGGCTTGGTTACGTCCCAGCAAAAGAAGAGATACCTACCAAGAAGAAACAAGAGGTCGCAGATCGTTGTAATCGCATTCCAAACCTGTACCAGTCATTTCCTCGTCAAATGCCTATGCCTGGAGATGCTGACATTGAAAAAGGGATAAGGATGCTATTCTCAGAAGAAGATTGCTCTATGATTCTGGAAGAATGTGCTGAAGCCCCCACCATCAGAGAGGCAGAACTGGGCGAGCAACTGTCTAACTGGACCTCTATCCCGCTACTGGATCTTTGATAGAGAAAGATGAATTTATTTCAAAAAATAGGGAGAGTTGGCCGAGGCCCGATTACTCACCCCTTTCATCACTTACGTACCTTGTAATGTTTTCAAAAATGGAAATGGCTTGATGTGAATCCAAGCCAGGACCACAGTTTGTACTTCTGAATATTTTTAAATTAATGAAAGCCTCGGTTTATCAAAACTTTTTTTATTTACTTGTTGCATGCATGTTTTATACTAACATATTTTGCCTTGAATTTTCAGTAATAAAAACAATAAAGCAGTCTTAAATGTCATGACATGTTGCGAAATGAATGAGTCAGAAAGCATAGAGGAAGAAGAGTATGAGGAATACGAAAAGCATAGAGGAAGAAGTGTACGAGGAATACAATGAGACCATAATGCTACCCGAGGGTCTTGCGGAAGAAGTAGAACAACTAGAGAATGAACAGAAGCCAAATATGGATGAAACAGAAGCCATAAATCTAGGTGATGAAGAGAATTTAAAAGAGACAGGGATAAGTGCGAACCTAGAGGCGCCTTTAAAAGAAGAATTGATAAGTTTACTAAGGGAGTACGTGGATATCCTCGCATGGTCATACGCCGACATGCCAGGACTAAGTACCAGCGTAGTATCCCATAAGTTACCCATCAATGCAGGTTTTTCTCCAGTAAAATAGAAAACTAGGCAATTCAAACAGGATCTTAGCATCCGAATCAAGGATGAGGTGGAAAAACAAATTGAGTCAAGAGTAGTGGAAGTAACTTCATATCCTACATGGTTGGCCAACATAGTTCCAGTACCCAAAAAGGACGACAAGATAAGAATCTGCGTGGACTAATGAGATCTTAACAAAGCTAGCCCAAAAGATACTTTTTCACTCCCGAACATCCACACACTCATAGACAATTGTGCCAAACACGAGTTACAATCGTTTGTGGATTGTTTCGCCGGCTACCATCAAATCCAAATGGATAGAGAGGATGTAGAGAAAATGACATTCATCACCCCATAGGGAGTGTATCATTACAAGGTAATGCCTTTTCGACCTCAATAATGTCAGCGCAACATACATGAGAGCGATGATTACTGTTTTCCACGACATGATCCATAGGGAAATTGAAGTCTATGTGGACGATGTTATTATCAAGTCAAGGGAAAGTTCAGAGCATACCAAAAATTTGAGGAAATTCTTCAATAGGCTTCGAAAGTTTAACTTGAAATTAAACCCGACCAAATGTGTGTTCGGAGTATCGGCTGAAAAATTACTGGGGTTCATAGTCAGCCGAAAGGCATAGAGCTAGACCTAACAAAGATCAAAGCAGTTCAAGAATTACCTCCTTCCCAAACTAAGAAAGAAGTCACGAGTTTCCTAGGGAGGTTGAATTACATTAGACGGTTCATAGCTCAATCCACTATCATTGTAGAACCCATTCTCAAGCTTTTAAAGAATGATGCTTCTACAAAATGGACAAAGGACTGCCAAGAAGCGTTCGACACTATCAAGAGATACCTGTCCAACCCGCCAGTCTTGGTACCGCCAAGGCCCGAGAGCCCATTGCTGCTATACTTGCCAGTTACCGAAAAGGCCTTCGGTTGCATGTTAGCCCAACACGATGAGGAGGGGAAAAAGAGCGGGTCATTTACTATCTGAGCAAGAAGTTCATAGCTTGTGAGGGAAGATACATGCTAGTGGAAAACACTTGTTTTGCGCTAACTTGGGTGGCTCATAAATTAAGGCATTATTTGTCTTCGTACACCACTCTCCTTATATCCAAGATGGACCCGTTGCGGTACATATTCCGCCAGCCCATGCCTATCGGAAAGTTGGCCAAATGGCAGATGCTATTAAGTGAATTCGACATCGTGTACATTGCCCAGAAAGCCGTTAAAGGACAGGCTTTGGCTGACTTACTAGCCGCAAGTCCATTAGATGAAGAGCTCGAACCACTTCGCACCCATTTCCCAGACGAATGGGTGTTGGCCACAGAAGAAGGATCAATAGAATACTACACTGGCTGGAAACTGTTCTTTGACGAAGTAGTGAATTACAAAGGTTCCGAAATCAGAACGGTTCTGATATCAGAAAATGGGAAACACTACCCCATGGTCGCAAAGCTCAAATTACGTTGTACCAACAATATGGCTAAATACAAGGCCTGCATCCTAAGTCTCTGAATGGCACTGGATATTAATATCAATGAAATACTAGTCATCGGAGATTCTGACCTACTGATTCATCAAGTACAAGGCGAATGGGCCACCGTGAATGGAAAGATCTTGACATATGTGAACTTGGCACAAAGATTGTACGAGAAATTCAAAAAGATCGAATTTTGACATACGCCGAGGGCTCAGAATGAATTTTCCAATGCACTAGCCACAATTACATCTATGATCCAGCATCCTGAAAGAAGTCACATCGACCTACTAAGGATAAGTCTGAAAGAAGAGCATGCCCACTGTTGTCACGAGGAAGCTGAGCCATATGGCAAACCATGGTACAACGACATCAAAATGTATCTAAAAAATGAGAATATCCCAAAGGCATTACAAATGGACAAAAGAAGACCATCAAAAGAATGGAAAATGGCTTCTTCCTAAACAAGGAAATACTGTACAAACGGACGTCAGATTTAGGTCTGCTTCGATGTGTAGATGCCGGCGAAACCCCAAACTTCTAGAAGAAGCACATGCTGGGACATGTGGGCCCCATATGAATGGATTTGTACTGGTAAAGAAGCTTCTACGAGCTGGATACTATTGCATGACTATGGAAAGTGATTGCTGCAAATATGTGCAAAGGTGTCATCAATGCCAAATCCACGGTGATCTAATCAAGGTCCCTCCAAGTGAGCTTAACACTATGAGCTCACCATGGCCTTTTGTTGCCTGGGGCATGGATGTTATTGGACCCATTGAACCCATAGTTTCAAATGGCCACAAATCAGTAACAAAGAAAGTGGTAGCTGACGTCGTGCGAAACCACATCATATGCCGATTCGGTATACCCGAGTCCATCATAACAGACAATGGAGCAAATCTAAATAGCCATTTGATAAAGGATATCTGTGAGAAATTTAAGATAACTCACCGAAACTCGACAGCCTACCGGCCACAAATGAACGGAGCCGTAGAAGCAGCTAACAAAAATATCAAGAGGATATTGAGAAAAATGACTGATAATTATAAATATTGGCATGAGCAGTTGCCTTATGCTTTACTGGGATACCGTACTACGGCCAGATTTCAACAGGAGCAACTCCATATATGTTAGTCTATGGTACTGAAGCAGTCATAACTGCTGAAGTTGAGATACCTTCTTTGAGAATTATTCAAGAAGCAGAATTGGACAATGCTGAATGGGTCTGGGCTTGATATGAGTAATTGGATTTAATTGACGAGAAAAGGATGGTTATCGTATGTCACAGTCAACTGTACCGACAAAGGATGGCAAGAGCCTTCAACAAGCAGTTAGGCCTAGACTTTTCCAAATTGGGCAAATGGTGCTTAAAAGAATTTTCCCACATTAAGATGAATACAACGGGAAGTTTGCTCCCAACTGGCAAGGTCCTTCTATGGTCCGCAAAGTACTCTCCAGAGGTACAGTAGTATTGGCAGAAATGGAGGGACAAGAGTGGCAGAAGCCAATCAACTCAGATGCAATCAAGCGCTACTATGCATGAAGACGAAGTTTTCAGTTTGTAATAGTACCCTTTCCTTGTAATCGTTTTTCTATTTGCTTGTATTAAGTTATTTCCTTTTTCTTGTAATCATTTTGTAATAGAAAGAGAAAAGCAAAACATCTTTTGTAATATGAAATACGCAATGACCTGACTTTCCCACAGTGGGATACGTAGGCAGTCCATTTGGGACTCGATCACACTATTAGTAAAAACCAAAACTCCTTTACTTTTATTTTGAACTTCGTTCGACTTGAAATCCTGCTACGACAGGATACGTAGGCACTCTTTGAGCTAGGTCGCACCAAAATAAAAACCCAAGAAAACCCTAGGAAGCCTCAGAGATAGGACTTCACAAAGGACGCAAGGATGGCTGCATGCCCAACTGGGGCAGAATTTTGAGAAAATCTCAAAATTCGCGCCATCAATCCACTAAAAAGAGTCAGCTAACTCAGAGTTGTAAATTGGGGCATATATTTTGAGGTCCCTCAAAATTTTCGCAACTCAAAAGATTCAGCATGAGGGTCCGTCGATCAGATCCAAACTGGGGCAAAATTTTTTAAAAGAGATCTCAAATATTCCGCGCAGAGAAGCAAAGAATACCAATCACAAAAAAAAAAAAATATATCCCTCATTCAAAGCACATGTCATGACAATTAATCTTTTCGCTTTCAAAATAATACATTTACTTTCCTACAAATTAGATACCTTTATGATAATTTTACAACATGATTTTCTGCATAATAAAAAAATAAATTTATCTTTTGAATACCGGAGCTGAAAGGGGTTTGGGGTCTAGAAAGCCGAAGATACGAAAGCGCCGGCAACACAAATCAACTTTAAATAGGGAAAAACTAACCCATTTCTGATGCAGGTCCCCAGGATGTCAAAAGACGATCTTTTTTCTAACTTTTCTTTATGTGCAGGAAACGGTTCGCCAAAGAAGATCAAAACCACTGCTGAGATCAGGTTTTTCAAAAAATATATCCAGCCACCAGGGTTATAAGGTTTTGGATGCAAACAAGGGCAAATATCTGGCCACGAGGGCTATAAAAGACCGGAACACCATAAGGGCAAAATATCCAGCCACAAGGGCTATAAGGTTTTGAATGCCACCAAGGGCGAATATGTAGCCATAAGGGCTATAAAAGACGAAAAAAGCCAAAAGGGCGAATATCCAGCCATCAGGGCTATGAAAGGATGAAAAATGCCACGAGGGAAAAATATTAAGCCACAAAGGCTACAAAATGACTGAAATTGCCACAAAGGCAAATGTTTGGCCGAAAGGGTCACAAAAGAACGAACGGCATACCTGACCAAGAGGGTCACAGCCAGCATAAAAGATGAAAGAAAGACGATTTATCCAAAGGGGCCATATCTGCCATTTCCATCACCTCTTATTATTTGCTAAGAGGGCCATTGCATATCTATTTCCTGTTACCGAGAGAACCATCACTTCTTCTTATTTGTCGAGAGGGCCATTGCATATCTATTTTCCCTGTTGCCAAAAGGGCCATCACTTCTTCTTATCTGTCGAGAGGGTCATTGCATATCTATTTTCTTGTTGACGAAAGGGCCATCACTTCTTCTTATTTTCCAAGAGGGACATTTATACAAACATGCCAAGAGGGTCATTCATACAAACATGCCAAGAGGGCCATTCATTTATTGTCGAAAAGGTCATGCCTACAAACTACCGGATATAGCAAGACGAGACAGCGGTGTAAAACCGGTCAAGAGACCGGAGTATTCACTTAAAAAAGACAAAGCAGTGTAAAACCAGTTAAGAGACTACAGTATTCGCTCAAAAAAGACAGAGCAATGTAAAATCGGTCAAGAGACCGCAGTATTCGCTTAAGAAAACAAGATGATATAAATTCGGTCAGATGACCGTAGTATTCGTCATCTAAAAATCAATGTTACTCGGCAGATAGAAGCACATTTGTGGCCGCCAAATAGAGTAGGTTGATCAAATTAAATCCAGACAGATTGCGAAGAAAACGTGAAACTTTCTTACGCAGTCGGTAGAGATAAGGTGCCCATGAGAGTCAAGCTCTCCGGCCAGGACTTGGAAGATCACTCCTCACCATGCTCAACCACACAAGATTGCCTATTTGCTTATGTGCCTTGTTTGTATTTATTATTCCACTATCGGTCGGATACACACTGGCACACATAAAGGCATTCCCACATAAGGGATACCCTTTTCCTCCGATCAAGTTGCACTACAAGTGATTTGATTCCCAAAAATAGGAATATGTAGGCGGACTCAGTACCAGAGAGTCAGCCACACTCCAACCAATCACTCCGAATTTCCTAGTTTAATAACCCAAAAAATTTTAGATTTCTTTAATTTTACATTTAGAAGTCATAATTGAGTCGAACTACAAACTGCCTGAATTCTCATAAAACCGGAGATATGTAGGAAACCCAGAAACCAGGGTCCGGCCACATATTTTGAAAAATTGTATGAACATGAAAGGTGGTATAAGTTGGGTCAGTAAATAATCAGGGTTAGTCAAATTTTGTTGCACAGGGATGGTCCCGCCATCCCCGAACACCGAAGGGGCAGTTGTTGACACCTAATGTTTTTCCTCCCATAATTTTATTTAATTACCCAAATTCCTTGAATATTAAACAGAGTGAAATATGTATTTTTTAAAAAGTCAAAATAACTTTATAAAAATTATCTAGATAATATTTTACCAATTGTGTTTGATGAAATAATTTCTATAATATCATAAATTAATTTAAGTATTTTCACAATTATAATAATTTTGCTAAGTTAACCAAAAGAGAGGATAATTTGCCATAATTATTCACTTAATTTTCCAAATTGTTAAAATGTCAATTTGCATATACTCTGTTTAATATAGGGAATATGTTTAATTAAGTAAATTAACCATTTTTACCCCTCAATCCTTGTTTAATCAAATTGTTGAAATTTTATCATAATTGATTAAGTTTTAATTATAGTTGATTCTAAAAATTGTCATTAAGCGACTGTAATCGAAATAATTAGTTATTAGCCAATTATGGCAATAATTTGAACTAGCCAAGCTCATGGCTCAATTTAATTAGGGTCTTTTGACAAAATTTATTTATTTTTATTATTATTTCTTTTAAATTTGACCAATTAGTTTAAATGGGGTCTTATTTTAAATATCCAATTAGTGGACATCGTTTTAAATTTAGGCTATTTGTTAAACTCTGCATATTTTCCCTGCCCATATATACATGAATATACATGAGTATACCTGCATACCCATGTGTATATTATATATACATTTAATCCTAGCCCTATAATGCCATGGTGTGAGGAGGAAACCCCTAAATGGGGAGTTATCCCACATCGGCTGAACCTAGGGTTTGGGGGTTTGTGGTTTTCTATTTTAAGGGGCCATATTTCTTTGTTATTGGACAAGTTTGAATATACTGAGATTCGATATACTCACAAAAAACTCGAAAATACCTGAGATTTCCAAAATATTGGAAATCCTTAATTTTTTTGAGTTTAAGTAAAATTTTAAAGAGTTTATTTCTCTTGTTCTTTTGGGGTTTGTGTGTTGGTTGAGTTCGAGGAGGAAGCTAAGGGTCTTCCAAGTCAAAATCTCGACAATAGGTTGCGCATACAAGAGGCATTTCCCCTCATTTTAGGTTATTTTAGCATTTCTTACTTGTTTTCTGCCTATATGTTAAATTGTTAGTATAGTCATGTTAATTACTAACTTAAGTTATTTTTTACGTGTTAATTGCCATTCCTTGCTTAGTTATGCCATTTATTAGTCAACCATGTTTACATGAGTTCAATTCCTATCTAAACATGTTCATAGGGATTAGTTGTTAATTTAATCTTGTTTAGTTAGGTTCAGCATGAAAGAGTTAGATTAGTATATGCCTGTTTTAAATCATGTTTAGTTTGTATGGGTTAATTACTAATCGTGAGTCCTGCTTAGTTATTTTTTCTATTAACCTAGTCTCTGTTATGTTTGTTGTGATTAGCTGAAGATATTCCTGGTATTTGAAAATGATGAATGAGGTTCAAAATGTAATCTATACCTTCAATATAGGCTTAATGCTGTTTGATAAAGTGGAACAAATATATGCCTATGTTTCAGTTAGCCTTAATCTTGATGCTTGTTCATATTTGCATTATCTGAGATCACCTCAGTATAAATCTGCATCAGTTTATTGGCTTGTTTAATCAAATGGTATGATTGATAATCCTTAACTAACATATAGTATTCCCTAGCCTAAAACAGTAACAAATATGTCCCCTATGCCGATTCATAAGTTAGAGATGGTATGTTTGGTGTTAACATAAGTTGTTTGGTTCACTTAGTCCTCAACATAACGAAAACGATGGTTTATGTGATTCTTCATTTAACCAGAATATGTATCTAAATTTAGTTTTTTAGCAGCTTTGAATAGCTAGGATCCTGTCAGTTTGCTTCATAAATAGGTCACATGAAGGCCACATCTTAGTCCCTGTTTGATTGTCTTGAAATGAATTGTTGCTTGAGTGTCTTGCATCCTGTACAGTGCCTTCATTTTGAGTTGAGTCCTTAACTTCTAAAATAGGCAATAAAAATTCTTTACATGTTAACTAGCACACCCAATCCATGTTTCCATGTTAGTTAAATATAAAAGGATATGCTATACATAGTAGTTCAAAAGTGACATGCCAAGTCCTATAAGTGAACTTCAAAACTCTGTGGTGATTACCTAAGGCTGAACATATATTGGTGTAGTATTCTTCATACCTGAGCATGCCTTTTTTTGTTGTTGTTGAATACTAGTATGCTCTCTTAGTTGCATCATATGAAACTTGCAGTGCATAATTTCCTTGGGAGCTTGAGACTGAACTTAGAAATCAATATATGTTGCTTGACTGTTGTTCTTTTATGTATAAGCTCATGTTTTATTTTTTGTGATTTCCATACTAGAGACTGTAAATAGAAATAGACCATCTAGCAGGTGCATTTACTTTCTTAAAAGCTTTAGAGACTCTGTCATATCCTATAAACTTTGTTGATATTCACAACTATAGCTAAACACCTAGATGAGATTGTATTTTTTCTTTTATGGCTTTGCTGACACTTGGCTGAGCATCTGTATTTAGCTAGGATCAACTTTAAGAACTTATGTGATGCATGTTTTAATATTAATATGATAATACAGCTCAAATAAGAGGCTGTCAGTTGGTGTGAGATGGATCATAGG
Organism: Lycium barbarum; assembly: GCF_019175385.1. NCBI lineage: Eukaryota > Viridiplantae > Streptophyta > Magnoliopsida > Solanales > Solanaceae > Lycium > Lycium barbarum. Next base: position 2,454,530 of record NC_083348.1, on the reverse strand, counting down.
TGTGATTTACCTAGGGCCAGGAATAAAAGAGGATAGGGTTTGGAATCTCTTGCCAACTTCAGCCTAGTCCTTTTCAATCTAGACTGCTGGGGTTCCCTTGTGTGAAATTCACACACCATAGGACCTTTTAAGATTGAGGCAAGGAAAGTTATGAATAAAATCTATGTTAAGATCCATGCATGAATTATTACTGAACACTTGTCTCTGTTTAAGTGCTTAAAAAGCTTGAAAAACTTGGTTCTCACATGTGCATGATATTTGAAGTCATCTTTTACCATGTGGGAAAATGATCTAATGGCTTTGTCTAATCTTGAATGACATGTGTTGCCCTATCTTCTAGTTAGTATATCTCTGAACTTTTGAACACTATATATGGCATGTATGCCATGTCTTTTCGTCTTCTTTGGAATCAATCCTGGTGTCCCTTTGTAAATAGTGGCATGATTTGCTAAAAGAAGATCAGACCTGTTCCCTGAAAATGGCATGTTAATTTCTTCTTAAAAATGGATGGGATATGCATATGATATACTTAAGTTATCAAAGTGTATACAGTTATAGGAACTTGTATATTTGGTATAAACACAGAATATCACTTGTGGGGGCTCAGAACGGTTGGCCTTTGCATTATGACAATGTTTTTATTTGGGCCTATCCCCTTACTTTTGCCATATTGGGTTTTCTTTCCATCTGTGGTTAATTAATTCTATTTGGGCCGTACTCTTGGCCATTGTTACTTCAAATTGGGTTTGTTTGGTTTAAGTTTTTCTTTCGTGTTTATAATTTTGGAATGGACCTTTTATCTTACACTAGTCAATTGTTGAACGTATATTAATATGTGTGTTTATTTGCATAATTATGATTAGATATGTTAATTATATACTCTCTAACCCATTACCACCCTTTCTCTTTTGTGTTGCATGTGATAACCATATAGGCTATTTGGGCCGACTTCTACTGCATAAGACCTGTTGGGCCTGAGGCCCAGCCCTTTCTTTGATCGAGTCCGGAACTTAAGTAAGGGAAGTATTGTGAAGGACCACCTACGGGTAAAAATAGGCAACTAGTGGGCTTAGTTAGGCCCACCAGCCTAAACTTTTCTTTATTTTTATTTCATATGTGTATGTAAATTGTAAAAGCATGTAAAATATTGGAACCCCTATGTATGCTTAGAATTTAGGAAACACCTAGTATCTTTAGGAAGTCGCCTAAAACATTTTCAAAATTCGACTAATCTCAAACTTACATGAAATTTATTACTTATTTTTTATTTTCTGAGGCTTAAAACTGGTTCAACACTTTAATGAAGCTAAATGATTTCTAAAAAGAACTAAGTGGTAAAATTATGGGCCTCTATCCCCTTTGGAAAAATCTTGGACGAAATAGTTGGAAATGAAAGTGGTTTTGGGCCTTAAGCCCGTTACTAAAAACTGCAACTGCTTATTGGACTTTAAATCTGATTTGAACTAAGCAAGAAAAAATGGCTTTGGACAGTTTTGTGATTTTAAATGGTGATGAGCATTCTTTAAACTTGGGCTAAGATTTTTAATAAGAGATCAAACTTAGGAAATTTCCAGAAAAAGCAAAGAAAATTTTGTGATTGGGACTTGAGTAATTTTTTCAGGAAAGAAAATACCTTTTGGCCCGAAGCCCAAAACTTTATGGACTGAAAAATAAAGAGGAATTTACTTGGACAAATTTGATGTTAAGACGGATTTGGACTTAGAATATTATTGACCTGTGAGCTTCAAAAATAATAAATTGAAATCATAAAAATACTTGTATTTTCCTTATATATGTATACAAATCGGAGATATACTCCATATTTTTATATACGTATAAAAACCCGTAGATACTAAACCCATTTTGTTAGGACTAGAATAGTAGTGACTCTACTCGGGAGAAATCTCGAGTGTATCCTAGTCCGGCAACAAAGTGAGTTAAACACTTACGCGGATTTTTCTAAACCAAAACCCCTTTTTATAAGGGGATTTTTTGCCGATTTTTTTTCTCGAAACTATGATATGAATAAAAATGATATTTTGCGGAAACTAAACACTTTTAACCAAGTTAATACAGTTAATCACAATTGAAGCTCGTAGGTCAACCATATTCTACGAATCTTTAATACTAGGGTGCGTAAAACTTTTCCTAGGGAATCACCAGAACCCTTACCTCGAACTTTGGTCCAAAAGATTTTTTTTTTTCTGAAAAAATCTTTAAACCCGATTTTCTTAGTTTTCCATAGATAAATTAGGTGGCGACTCTAAAAAAATACTAAAATCCAATTAGAGCACCAACAACCTCATAGTAACTTTTATGCCTTAACCCGTGTAAAAGCGAACCGTAACACATGGCTTGTAGACAACCCTAGGATACAACTGCTCTGATACCAAGTTTGTCACGACCCAAATCGGAGGGCCATAGTACCGGGGTCCTATCGACAGAGCACCGCTAAACATACTTTCATATCATAATCTTAAACAAGAGTGGACCTCGAGGTTCATCAGATGGAAATCTGCTATATCATAATGGAAATATGCTAAAAAAGGGATGAGCTCGAAAAGACATACTATATGACTATCCTGGACTAAACTGTGCAAGCCGACATGGCCATCATAAAATACTATACAACAAAATATAGGCCGAGGGGGTCATACAACGTCTAACTATACCATGACTATCTACAAGCCTCTTTTGGAGACATAGCAAGGTCAGGACAGGGCTCCGCCATACCCATATGCACAAAAATATGACGTACCAAAAATACAACAGCAACTCCGGAAGAAGACTAGTTCTCCAACATCAGCTTAATAGCATCCTACAGGAGCGGATCTTCAACCTGCCTACCTGAACCTGCAGGCATGAAACGTAGTGCCCCCAAAAAAAATGGACATCAGTATGGAAAATGTACTGAGTATGTAAGGCATGAAAGTAACATGAAAGAGACATAAAAGTACATAGGATGAAATGAATGCAAGTTGTATGTCTGAACTGCCTCTGTGGGCCAATGATATGCATAAATACTGTGTGTGCATGTATAGGGGTCATACATATATATGTGTATATGTGTGTGTGTGTGTGTGCGCGCGCGCATGTGTGTGTGTGTATATATATATATAATGCAATGCATGAATATGATAAGAATACATTCTAAACCTGTTGGAGTGATGTAATGTAAGGCCATTATACCTCTGAACATCATTATGAGATAGCATTTTCATGAACAAGTGACTCTAGGAATCATAGTGAATTTGTAAAAAGACTTACTAAAATAACATTCTAGAACATGAATCAACATGGAACATCCCTAGCTACTAAGAATAGAATCATTAGGGATTAGTGTTACATTTATGTTTCGCTCACAAGGATCATGTCAAAAGAAGGAAAGTTAGCCTTAACATACCTCAAGTCGTCAACCAAATCCCAAAATGAAACTGTCGGGCTAATATTCCAATCTCCTTAGTCACTACACCATACCTAACAGTCAACAACATAACAACAACCTCATATAAGTCTCTTTAATTTCACATCACTACTCACCTTAAGATTTATATCAAAACAACCCAATATGATTTATATACAACACTTATACACTTCCTTCTTCCAATTAAACCAAGTATAACATCCTCAATACAATCTCAACACCAACTACTATCCTTACAATAAGGTTTTAGCTTAAAAACATATTTTTAACATGACTTAGGTTAAATTACATCTCAACATACACTCAAATGTGTTTGAACCTTCCATCCAAACCTAGCATAACCATTATATTAACTCATAAACATGGAGTTAAGATAGAATCTTACCTCAAAACTCAAGAACACATCAATTCGAAGAGTGCTTAACCTTGAAGTATCCTCCAACACCACTACCAAGAGGACAAACAAGTTTCCATGATCACTTTAGAACATATAAACATTTGATCTTCTCTTTTGATCCTTGATTTTTCTTAGGGGTTTGATAGATATTGTTGGAGAGGGTTTTCTAGAAAGTTGAAGATCAAGGAAAGTGGAGAAATGAAACAAAATGAAAGGACAAACAAATTATCTAAAAAAACATGAATTGCAGTCGACATAAAGATACGGCCAAAAGTACAGACCATATTTTTAAATATGGTCCGTATTTCTTGGCCACAATTCTCAGTATAAAAAATTTCCTTTCTGCATTTGTAAATACGGTTTGTACTTGAAATCATATATTTTTGTACGGGCCGTATTTTGCAACGTACTTCTTGGATTTGTGATATGTCTGTTGCATTGGAAAGAAAACTCTCTGAACTTGAATTTGCATAGTCTATGCATTCTATAACTCCTCATATACTAGAAAATATACCTCCCCAAATTTAGACCAAAAATTTGTCAAGAATTCTGCCAAATTTTCCCAAAGTTTCGACAAATTTAATTTCTTCAATTTGCTTGATCCTGGAACTTTTCAATACCTAATAAACATGATATTGAACTCTTATACACTCAAGATAGACATTCCTAATCCCATATGACCTCAAAGGTCACTCCGCTCTCTCAATCTATAGCAACTAACTCATGAGGAAACTTAACGTATGAAAGTATGGGGTGTAACATAAACCACCTTGTAGCATCCCATTCCACATACATCCAACAACTTGAGACTCAATTGAGTCAAATTGCTACATATCTCAACCCAAGGCCAAATGGGGCTCTTCCAAGTAATACAATTACGAACCCGTGAATGATAGTAGTGTGGTGTCTCATTGCCTATCTAGCACTACATGAAGCGGACGAGTGTTAGAGGTATAAAAGTTTCATGATGAAAGGGTCTTGATTAAAAAGTTTATTGAAGAAGAAGACCCTAAATAAAGGGATGTTAAGCAAGTGGAAGAAGGTGTCTTGGTTGATGAAAATGTTGAAGAAAACAATGAAGAAGAGAGTATGAAGTTGTGCGGCCAATGCTAAAGGAAATGAAATGTCTATACGAGAAATGGGTGTCTTATGCAAATATGCCTGGGTTGAGTACAAATTTTATAGCCCACAAACTACTAATTAACCTCGAAATTCAGTCCAGTAAAACAGAAGACCAGAAATTTCAAGCCAGATCAAAGTATGAGAATCAAAGATGAGGTATCAAAGCAAATAAAGTCCAATGTCATTGAGGTAACCAAATATGCCACTTCGTTGGCCAACATTGTTCTAGAGACAAAGAAAGACGGCAAAATAAAAAATGTGTGGACTACCGTGATCTCAATAGGGCCAGTCCCAAAGATAATTTCCCTTTGTCAAACATCAACATAATCATGGACAACTATGCCAAGCATGAACTACAATCATTCGTGCATTGTTTTGCGGGTTATCACCAAATCTTGATAGACGTAGACACGGAGAAAATATCTTTAGTACATCCTGTGGGGTTTGCCATTACCAGGTAATGGCATTTGGTCTCAAGAATGTCGATGCGATATATATGAGAGCTATAATTACCATCTTTCATGACATCATAACAAAGAAATTGAGGTCTACGTGGATGACGTCATCATAAAGTCCCACGAGAGTTCAGACCATTTGATGTATTTACAAAAATTCTTTGACATACTTCGAAAGTATGACTTAAAGTTAATCCCGGCCAAGTGCGCCTTTGTTGTACTAGCAGTGAAACAACTGGTTTCATTGTCAGTTGAATAGGCATAGAGTTAGATCCTTCCAAAATCAAAGCCATTCAGGATCTACCTCCGGCGAACACCAAGAAAGGGGTCATAAGCTTCCTAGGGAGGCTAACTTACATGACTAGTTTCATAGCACAATCAACGGTGATATGTAAGCCAATGCTCAAGCAGTTAAAGAAAGATCCACTGGCAAAATGGACCTAGGAATGCCAGAAGGCTTTTGATACCATCAAAGATTATCTCTCCAACCCGTCAGTATTGGTACCTGTCAGGTCGGGTAACCCTCTATTGTTGTACCTATCGGTGTTTGAAAATGAATTTGGATACGTACTGGGACAACATCTCGAGATCAGTAAGAAGGAACGAGCCATATATAATTTGAGCAAGGACCTTGCTAGGCTCATTACACTTTGGTCTAGAAGACTTGTTGTGCTTTAACATGGGTTGCCCAAAAATTGAGGCCTCATTTGTCGTCATACACCACTCACCTCATATCCAGGATGGATCCCCTGAAGTTCATCTTTTAAAATCCCATGCCTACGGGAAAATTAGCCAAGTGGAAAATGTTGTTGAGCGAGTTTGACATTGTATGTGTGACCCAGAAAGCTATCAAAGGACAACCAATGGTAGACCTTTTTGTGGAGAACCCCGTTGATGACGAATACATGCCTCCCAAAACATACTTCCCTGATGAAGAAATGTCAGTTGTGGTCGAAGATATCTTAGATTTGTATTCCAGTTAGAGGATGTTTTTTAATGGAGCAATCAATTTCGAAGGTCTGGAATAAGAGCAGTGTTGGTATTAGAATCTGCTCAGCACACCCCGATGGTCGTAAACTTCAAATTTTTATGCACTAACAACATGACCGAATACGAAGCTTGCATCTTAGGTCTCAGAATGACTCTCGACATGAACATACAAGAATTTGTTGGTGATAAGAGATTCAAATCTACTAATTCACCAAATCCAAGGAAAATGGGCCACGAAGAATGTCAAAATTCTGCCATAATTACATCTCGCACAAAGATTGTGTAAAAGGTTCAGAAGATCAAGTTTAGACATACAGCCAGAGCACAAAATGAGTTCACTGATGCTCTCGCCATCATATCATGCATGATACAACATTCAGAGAGGAACTACATTGATCCGCTTGAGATAAGTTTAAAAGAACGGCATGCCTATTATTCTCACATGGAGTAAGAGCCATACGACAAGCCATGGTATACTAATATAAAGAGGTACTTGGAAATTGGGGAGTACCCAAAAGACACATCTAGTAACCAAAAGAAGACAATTCGAAGAATGGCCAATAACTTCTTTCTGAGAAAAGAATCCTTTACAAGAAGACCCCTGATCTGGGACTACAAAGATGTGTTAATGCCAGAGAGGCTACAAGGTTGCTTGAAGAAATACACATAGGAGCGTGTGGCATGCATATGAACAGGTTACTTCTAGCAAAGAAAATCTTACGAACAAGTTATTTCTGGATGACCATGGAAGGTGATTGCAGTCGGTATGTACAAAGATGTTACTAATGCCAGATACATCGAGATTTGATTTGCGTCCCATCAAATGAGCTTAATGCAATGAGCTCTCCATGGCTATTCACGCATGGGGCATGTACGTTGTCGATCCTATCGAGTCGGTCGCCTCTAAGGGATACAGATTCATATTGGTTGTCATCGATTACTTCACCAAGTGGGAGAGGCCACATCACACAAATCTGTGACAAAGAAAGTAGTAGCTGATTTATTTCGCAACAACATCGTATGTCATTTTGGGATGCCAGACTCCATCATAAAAGAAAAATGGAGCTAACTTGAACAGTCACGTGATGAAAGAGATATGTGAACAATTCAAGATCACTCACCATAATGCCAGTGCTTATCAGTCACAAATAAATAGAGCCATTAGAGCTGCCAATAAGAATATTAAGAGGATATTGCGGAAGATGACAGATAATTACAAATCTTGGCACGAGAAATTGCCTTAGGCCCTGTTGGGATATCATACCTCAGTCAGGACTTCAATAGGGGCAACCCCTTATCTATTGGTGTACGATTCCAAAGCCCTCATCACAAACGAAGTAGAAATATAATTACCAGGGACACTCCAGGAGGCCGAACTGAACAATGCTGAGTGGGTCCACAACAGATAAGAACAATTGGCATTGATTGACGAGAAAAGAATGAGTGCAGTTTGTTATATTCAGTTATACCAGCAAAGAATGATTCGAGTATTCAATAAGAATGTCAAAACCTGACTCTTTAAGATAGGGAAATTGGTACTAAAGCGTATATTCCCATATCAAGATAAGTACAAGGGAAAATTTTATCACTCCCCAAACCTTGGGAGGCGTGGCTGCACCCAATGTCTTACCTGACCCCGAGCGTACCATCTGTAACTCATGAACTCTAGATATATATGTAAGCTATTTGGCCGACGAGGCCAATTGTAGGCGACTCATAATATCTCAAGCCGATAAGGCCGAGCTCTATAAATTTGTAAATGAATAACATCTCTCCAAAATAGGATCATCCCAACATATATATATATATATGTATATGTTTATGAACTGGCTGATAAGGCCAACATACGTCTCTGCAAATAGAAAAATCCAATACAAGATATAGACAAGGGCGGACAATGCCACTATACAGATATATTGAATATACAAAATACGTCTACAAGCCTCTAAGAAAAACATACTGTATTGTGGTCGGGACTGGGCCCCAACCTACCTATCATGTCTATATATGATAAATTTAAGAATATTTTTTGTTTAGGCAAATACTAAAAACTCCCCTAAACTTGGTATGTTTTATTCAGTGCAGACCTAAACTTGTGTGTCTTCATTACTCTCTTTGTTATTAGTTATCCTCTTTACGAGTCTCAGGTTGAACTCCGTTACTTGGGCTAAACTTTTTCATTTTACTAAAAGTAATGGAGTTTCAACCAGTTTCTTTTACATGCTTGGCCCAAAAAAGAAAAATACAATGTTGAAATAAATAGTCAATGCATCTAAAGAAGAAATTAAAAAACACACAGTTGGAACGCTACTATCTTGGCTAAATCTTTTTATATTTGGATAAGCATAATGATTTCAACCCATTTTTTTAACAGATTTATCCCAAAAAACGAAAGATACACAATTCAAACAAATAGCCATTACATATAAAGAAGAAATGAAAAACAATACAAATTTGGGTTAAAATGTGCATTGTATATTAAGAAGAAGCAAGAACAACTATTGAAAAATATCCTACTTGAAAGCTAATTTTCAATTTTTCTTTAAAGAGTGTATCCACGCTCTTTGCCACATTAGCGTCCAGGGGTAAATGATAACAATTAGTCAAGTATTGGGGGATAATTAAGACAACACAACATTTTAGTGGGCATCAAATAAAATATGTCAAATTTAAGGAGTTTTAGGTATTCTACCTTTTATTTATAACACACATTTATTTAGTTTGAACATGTAATTTCCATATTAAAAAATCAGTTTCTAATTTCATAACAGCTATTGTGTTGAGTGTTGACCCTCATAATCCAAATGCTATCGTTCATTTTTCGTCTGAGGGAGTAATTTGTTAATTGTACCTTTTAGGAACACTAGCAACAATTAAAATTCAAGAACACAAAGGTCATTTGATGCCCGCAAATACAAAATGAAAAGAAGAAAAGAAAGGAAATATTTCTAGATTCATATATAGCCCACTATAAATCCCAGGCAGCACCCTAATTTTATGATAATTCTTTTACCTGTCATTCTTGTTTTCCTATCTCATTCTTTCTATGTTCTGAAATAGCAGCATTTGCCCTCTCTAGGAAAGCTAGATCTCAAGGGCTCTAGAAGCCTGATGTGAACACCAGATTTCACAGGGATGCCAAATTTGGAGTATTTGGATCTGATATGGTGTGATAATATTGAAGAGGTTCACCATTCCCTGGGGTATTGCAGAAAACTCATTCAGATAAATTTGTATAATTGTGGACGCCTTAAGACGTTTCCATGTGGTAACTTGGAATCTCTTGAATATCTGAATCTATATGGTTGCTATAATTTAGAGAAATTTCCAAAAATCCTCGGACGAATGAATCCGGAGTTAGCGATTAAGATGACACACTCTGGGATACAGGAACTACCATCATCTATTCAGTACCTAACTCACATTACCAAGCTAGATTTGAGAATTTTGAAAAACCTTGTAGCTCTTCCAAGCAGCATTGGCATGTTGAAAAGCTTGGTGTGGCTAGATGTGTCGTACTGCTCAAAGCTTGAAAGCTTGCCAGAAGAGATAGGTGAGTTAGAAAACTTGGCGACACTTAATTACCAGTCGTGTCTTATTTCACGACCTCCGTCTTCCATCGTCCGCTTGAACAAGCTTAAATCCTTGGACTTATCATATTGCAAGAGGCTTAAAGAGTTTCTAGGTTTCATGGGGCTGCAAAACATGGAGACTTTGAATCTGTCATATTTTCTGAATCTTAAAGAGGTTCATCATTCCCTAGGACTTCTCAAAAAGCTCTGTACATTAAAATTGACTAATTGTATACGAATTAAGAGGTTCCAACTCTGTGCATTGATTCTCTTGACTATCTGTGTCTACGGGCTTGCTTTAGTTTAGAAACAATTCCAGAAATCCTTGGAAGCATGAAAGTGAAGTCGGATATTCACATGCTAGACAGTGTGATGAGGGATCTAACTTCTATCTATGATTCATTTCCACATGTCTTGTTTCATAATATCTATGTTTCAGATTCCTTGGCACAAAGAGTGTTTACCATTGTGCATGGTTGGAATAAAATCCAAAGATGGTTCCACCATCAGGGAATAAATAAAAGTGGATTAGTCTATTTGCCTGAAAATTGGTATGTACCTGATAACTTCTTGGGATTTGTTGTATGTTACTCTGGCAACTTAATTGACGCCACAACTCACTTGATTCCCTTATGTGATGATGGGATGTCGTGAATGACCTAGAAACTAGAATTATCCTACCTTCCAGAATGTGATACAGAATCTACTATTCATTTTTTCTTGGTACCTCTTGTTAACTTATGGGATACATCTAAGGCAAATGGAAAAACACCAAATGACTATGGGCGTATTTGGGTATTTTTTTCTGGAAAAGTAAAGGAGTATGGATTTCGTTTGTTGTATAAAGATGAACCTGAGCTTGAGCCTTGTTACAAATGAGGGAAAATAATGATGAACATTACATTGGGACAAGGAGGAGTAGATATGATAATAGTGAACACCATGATTCTGTGACCGATAAAGCCAGTTGCTCCTCTGTTTAAGAAACTCTGCAGCTTTGTCTCGCAAGACCAGGATTTTGGCTTAAATGTAGGTATATACCTCATCACTTTTTCTCTTTCCTTGGATCGTAGTGAAATTGTGTTCTCTCTCTGTTTACTTTTTTATTTTATTTTTAATGTAATTCTCTCCTTCTATTAGCTACAAAGTATTCTCCCAAAACCAATAATTTTCAGACCTGCTTTACCTGCATGAGCCTCTGCTATCTTAACAGTTTTCTAAAAGCCCTTCTTCAAGTCTTGCACTGGAAACCAATTTTAGCTTTCTAAGTTCAATGCTCTACTCAAAATTTGTGTTTTGACTTGTTCATTTACGGTACTTCTTTTTACAATTTAATTGGCTCTAAAATGGTTCTCTAAAATAAATTATTTTCTTTCTTTAATTAGTTTACTCATCCTTTTCTATGTGAATGGAGGACTAGGCTTTCTCCTAGATAATTAATTATCATATTCGTTTGTATGTATTATGTGTTTTTTGAAGAGATGGATACTTTAATTGTTATTTCCTTTGTTCAAATTGGTTATCGAAGTCTTTTACAAAGACGCACTTCCAAAATTCTTTGGTTTTCCTGTGTGATATTTGAGCATCAATTCCCTATAGTTGACAAAAATGGAATAGTTCTCAACTTAATTTGTACATGCTTCTATATCAAGATTCCTCAAGTAAGGGAAAAAAGGAACTTTCCACTTCTCCATACCATCATTCCTTCAAATACTAGGCACTCTGCACTCTGGATGTTAAATATAAATAAATAAGAAATCTAATTTTATCTCCAACAGATCCTCAAGTCAAGTAACCCTCTGGAAATGTGTGCTACTCTCTTACATCACGAGTTAGAATTTCCTTACCCGATAGATATCTTGTTCAAGCTGATAATACTCGATTGAGAAAGCAGATTACAACTAGAACTTACAGATATCCCTATTCAGACCCTTGTACCAGAACCATTAAGTGCGAGTTCTTCGTTTAACTATGTGCTTCATTAGTTAGAGAACTATTTTTTCCTCCATAAAGTAAAATTTTGGTGAGTTTTTCAGGCCTGTGCATCTACTGAGGAGTTTATGCGGCAATTCCCGCAGTTTGATCAACAATTGGCTTAGCAGAGACAAGTGACTGAAGATTTTGAGGAAGTGAGCACTATGGATTTAATTTATAGAGCTAAACTCAAATATCACAGATACTTACTATTGTGATGGCCATCTTATCCGAAAGAACCTACTCTCGTATACTCTCCATCACAAACTGATTAATTTTCACCATTCCACTTGCAAAATAATTAAATAATTTTAGTTTGGGAAAACCAGAAGTTTCTTATACATTATGTAACATTAAAAACTTTATGTGGGACGACTCAGTTTTACTTTCTGCATTCAAACATTTTATTGTCGAAATGTAATGATCGTGCTCTGACTTTTGCAATACACTTTTGCAGGGGGCATTTTCATATTTGTACCAAGTTAAACGTGAAGGTTCTATTTATAATAGAGGGAGTCAAACAACATTTTAGAAAATATTCACATCAAGAAAGAAAAGCGTTAAATATGCGTATTTTTTTTTCATTAAAAGTTCCTGCTTAGAGAAATTTCCGTTTCATCTAGAAATTTAATCGTAGAAGTACCAGATTTAGTTATAGTTTCACTGTTGACTATTGAAATCAAAACTTTGAGGAAAGTGAGGGTGAGACATAGAAAGAATGTTGTCTGGAATATGTCTAGAGATTTCAAAGTTGCTAATTGCTAAAGTATGTAACATTGCATTAGTTACAACAGCGCTCGAATGACAGAATATTCTCTTTCTTCACAATATTGAGTTTGTTTTATATGTTTTCTTTACTTGTATTTTTTGCTATTTTTTATCTGACGAAATTGATGTATATGAAGGTCTTGAGATACGTTGGAGTCGTGGATGTTGTCAACAGAAAAGGGACTCATCGAGCTACAAAGATATAGTAAGGAGTGCACAACTCTCAGGGTTGGATAACATAATTGCATTCACAACTGAAAGATATGTGAAGCAACCTATAATAGTGCGTGTCCGGGTGCTTTGATAGCTGGTGAAGTATTCTGCTTTTCTAAGTACCAAATTTCAGATTTTGACTTTGTTCTATGATTTTCATGTGGAATGATGTATTTAGTGTTAAGGTTGTAGGTGAATCACTAACAATACCTGCTCCACACAGATATAAAGATTTCACGTTCTTCTCATAGAAAAGGCAAAGGCTTTTTATTCCCAAAGGTAGCCACTAATATCCATGGCTACGAAACTTGCTAATAGTTCATTTTCTATGTTCTCTGATTATTACATTTGGGAAAATCTCTGTTTTAAATACAAATATCTCTCTTGTTGTGGCAGGGAGGTTGGGAAAAAGATGAAACAGTAGAAGATGCAGCACGGCCTGAGACTGTGGAGAATGCTGGAGCACGAGGTGAAGTTGAGGTTCGGTTCTCCCTCGAGATCTATTTCAGTTCTTTTTATACTATACCTGTCGCTTCATTTTATATGACAATATTTTATTTAACATGTATTTTAAGAAAGAAAAAGACTTTTCTTTTTATTAAGGAGTTTCATTCACAAAAGGGCATCAAGAAGATGCATAGTTACAACCAATAATGAAAGAAAAATTGACAAACGAACTGAAAGAAAAGATAATCCCTTTACAGTATGTCAGTCTAAGACAATGGAACTAATAAACTCAAAAACTATTCAGTGCTAGATACATTAGCCAATTTAGACCAGCGAAAAAGTAAGAGTAAGCATCTAGATTTGAGGGAGTGATTCGGAGTTGAAATTCCATCAAAACCTCTGCTATCCCTCTCATTCAAAATACTCCAGAAAGTAGCAACAGGGATCATTAGCCAGATCTTTTTGATGGTGTCATCAACTCTCCACAAGCTCCAGTTCATATGTGCCTCTGTTATGGCCTGTGGCATGACCCATTTTAACCCAAAAAGGCAGTAGAACATGTTCCAAAGATTAGTGGCCACCTCACAGTGCAAAAACAAATGATACATTGTTTCCAGATTTTCCAAACAGAAGTAGTATCTATTTGCTAACAGGAAACCTTTCCTATTGAGGTTGTCTTGTGTTAATCAAGCTTCATGAAGGGCAATCCAATTAAAGCAAATTATCTTAGGGGGTAGCTTTGTCTTCGAAATCAGTTTCTAGGGCCAATTGTCAACTACTTGGTTTTGTGTATCAATCTTCCTGTAGCATTCTTTCACTGTGAAAGTGCTCTGTCTCCCCCAACACATAGTGTCTGCCGTGGTCATATCAATATCAATATTAACCCTTTCCGCATCTGCTAGCAGCTCTATCAGTTGGTCCATCTCCCAATCTTGAACTGCCCTTCTGAATAGGATGTCCCAGTAGTTTCCATTACTATTTTGTGCTACGGTAGAATTCTTATTTACAGCAATGTGATACATGGAAGGGAACTTTTCCTTAGGGGATGAACCATTGAGCCAGTTGTCCTTACAGAATCTAACGTGAGCTCCATTGCCAGGTTTGTAGTGGATGTTCAGGAAAAATTAAATTCCTAACCTGGTAATGAGCTTCCAAGGACCCACTCCATAAGGATCATTGGAACTTCCTGTACTCCAGTGATCATGTTCACCATGCTTGGCCTTGACCGCCTCCTTCCAAAGGCTTGTTTCACTAGTACCATACCTCCAAATAAGGCTCTTGTTGTGTGATGCCAAATCTCCGACTCCCATACCTCCCTTGTATTTTGGTAGTGTGACTTTTTCCTATTTAACCAAGTGAAATTTGTGAGTGCTACTTTTCCCCTCCCAAAGAAAATCCCTCCTGATTTTGTCTAGCTTCTTTAGACTTTGTTGGGTATAGGAAGCAAAGACATGTAATAAGTTGGCAGGCTATCAAGCATACTATTAATAAGAAAGAAAAAGACTTTTGGCACGTAGCAAAAGTATCCTCTAGATGTATGGTTACAAACATGACATTGACATTGTTATAAACATGACATTGACATTTCTATGGCTATAAGAGCATCTTATTAAGGGTAAAATGAAAAGTTTATGGCTAAAGAGTTTCTAAATATAGGAATGTAACATTCTTTTTGGAACAAACTAAAAATGATAGGGTGTCATATAAGATGGAAAGGTGAAAAATAAGCAACAAAGTCTTTGTGTTAACTTGTCTGTTACATCAGATAAATGACAACACTCCAGCTGTGGTGATCGTTTTGGATTAGGAATATGAGATTATCTGACTATCTGTTGTTTTGTTGGCATTGATTTTGATAAAGTAATAAAATCTATACTTTGATTATGTCTAACTTGTTCTAACAAGTTTGACTCTTCTGGTTTTGGATTGCTTATTCCAGTGCAATTGGAAACATGGTACTTTGAGAATAAAACCAGTGACACTGCTATGACAGGGCACATGTTTCCTTTGTTTGTAACTGAATAACTAGGCTCTTGGCCTGAGAAAGAGATTCGTGAAAGAACTTGGTATGTAATAACCCGTTCTTTTTAAATCTGTATATATATCAGCTTAGGTAACAAGTAGCTTCAAATGTGCAGATAAATGTGTGTGAAGCAAGAAAGCTATGCCAAAACGGGTGGATGAAAGAAGCGTTGGAACTATTAGTAAGTCGCCCCATATCATAAAGCAAGCGGTCCAAAGGTGAACTATTTCCAGGAATGGAATGTACTTCTAGTGGTAGAGCAACTCAAATTCTTTCTCTGCCTCTACCATGTTTTACTGAAGAAGTGTAGTCTTTGTTGATATTGATCCACTGTACAAGTAGTTTTTGTGAATAAGAATCATTGAAAATGAAAAAATGATCAATCTAGCAGGCAGATTAAGTTGTTCAGACTTCAGAGCATGAGTTTAGAGCAACTTCAGTTTTAAGGAAACAGAAAGAAGTACTAATAGGAGTTATATTGTTTGTTTGTTATCTCAGAAAATTGGAGTTGTGTGACATATTAGAGATTTAGAACCAGAGCTGGCAAAGGAAATGTACATTGGCTTTCAATGCGTCTAAGCAAAAGGTAGTTAAGTTTAATAGAATATATAAGCTTAATGAACTGCTGGCATTTGTAAATAGCTACTAGGAACAGTGATGCTAGAAAATAACTGCATTAAATTATTGGATTTTCTCTTGGCTTTCTAAAAAGAACTTACCAAGATTGCTGGAATTCAGAAGGTAAAAAAGGTTTCAATTTTGTAGGAAAATTATGCATTTAGAAGATAAATAAGTCGAGTGGAATTTTAAATTTTCGAATATATATATATATATATATATTAAATTTGGTACGTATATATGAAATATTTAGACAAGGTGAGCGTAAAATTGATAGATGAAATCCAGGAATCACAAATGAATTCGAGAATTTCTTAGACGGGGCAGGAAAGATTAATACTTTCGAGTGAAACAGTCAGATGTAATTATGGAAGAGATCCGAAATGTAGAAGAAGTAAGTTGTATATTCAGTAATCAATGAATGAATCCAATCAACACAAGTACATGGCTATATGTAATGAGAAAGGCAACTACTTAGCCTAATCAACTGTAGTATCCTAACAGAATTCTTGACAGCTAAGTGTAACTAACTTGGTAACTAACTCCTTAACTAACTAGCCAACTCATCAGCTGATGTGGATATTACAATTAATCTCGATATTCCACTAATCTAATTATTATGTATCAGTACTCCCTGCCTGAAAAGATCCTTGACCTCAAGGATCAAAAGTTGGAAACCTGAACTTCAAAGTGTTTACAAACTCCCAAGTGGCACAATCAGCAGAAAGTCCTTCCCATTTAATCAAGAGTTGAGCTACAGCTTTATTTCCTTTCTTTACCATCCTCCTTTGCAACATACATTCAGGATTAGGGCAGTAAGGACTAGCAATATCAGTCACAAGAGGGTAGGAAACCAGATCAGGAATCTGATAACACCTTTTGAGTAAGGAAGCATGGATTGTAGGATGTATCTTTACAGCATCAGGAAACAGTAGAGTATAAGCAACTAATCCTACTTTTTTGGCAATTTGGAAAGGACCATAATACTTAGCAGCTAGCTTGTGAAATGGTTGATTGGAAACTGTGACTTGTCTATAAGGGTGAGTCTTAAAGTACACCCAATTTCCAACTTCAAAACTCCTCTCAGACCTATGAGAATCAGCCTGTTGCTTCATTCTAAGTTGAGCTCTTGCTAGGTGGTGTTTGAGTAGTTGTAGCTTCAATTCTCTGCTCACCAAAGTACTGTCCACCTCAACTGAAGCAGATTCACCACGAAGATATGGGAGATGCAATGGTAGTGGCCTCCCATATAATGCCTCATAAGGAGTAGTCTTGATAGAACTGTGATAAAAAGTATTATACCAATATTCAGCCAATGCTAAACACTCAACCCAATTTGTGGCATCATTTGCACAAAAGCACCTTAAGTAAGTCTCCAAGCACCTATTTACAACCTCAGTTTGCCCATCAGATTGAGGGTGGTAAGCTGAGGAAGTGTTGAGTTGAACTCCTTGTATTAAAAACAACTCCTGCCAAAATGAAGTCAGAAAAATAGCATCTCTGACACTTGTGATGTTGTCAGGTAGACCATGTAGTTTAACCACCTCATTTAACACTGCCTTATCTATTGACTTAGCAGTATAGGGATGTTTCAAAGGAATGAAATGAGCATATTTGCTCAATCTATCTACCACCACTAGTATAACCTCATAACCATTGGATTTTGGAAGGCCATTAATGAAATCCATGCTTACCTGGGACCAGACTACATCAGGAATGGGGAGGGGTTGCAGTAAACCTGGATAAGCAGCTAAGTCAGACTTATTCCTCTGACAAATGTCACAATACTGCACAAATTTCTTAACATCTTCCCTCAGTCCTTTCCAATAGAAGAATGTGAATAATCTTCTCAAAGTTGCCTCAACACCTGAGTACCCCCCATTGGCAGAAGCATGCCAAAATGTTATGATGTCTTGTCTTAACTGATGCACCTTACCTACCACCAATCTTCCTTTTCTCCTCAACTGACCATTACTCCAAGTAAACTGTGAAACCAAGTCAGGAGTAGCTTGTAATTGAGTAATAATTGCTTTCACCTGAGAATCAACTTCCCAACTTTGAGCTGTAGCTTGTAATAAGTCAGAGATTGTATTAGAAATCACCAGTGCTAGTATCTCAGAACCAGTTACTCTAGATAGAGCATCAGCTGCTTCAGTTTTAGACCCTGTCTTGTATTCAATTTTGTAGTCAAATGGCATGAGTTTAGTCAACCACATAAGTTGAGAATTGGTGTGAATTTTCTGTTCCATAAGGAACTTCAAAGCTATTTGATCAGTTCTGATAATGAATCTTTGGCCCAACAAGGATTGAGACCATTTAGTCACAGCATGAACAATGGCCAACAACTCTTTATCATATACAGACATGGCAGCATGTCTAGGTGACAATGTTTTACTGATAAATGCAATAGGATGGCCTTGTTGCATCAAGACAGCACCAATGCCATAGCCACTAGCATCAGTTTCTACCACAAAAATCTTGTTCATATATGGTAAAGCCAAAACAGGCACTTGAATCAAGCCAATTTCAATTGTTCAAAAGCTGCAGTAGCATCAGATGACCACTTAAAACTATCTTTCTTCAAAAGATCAGTTAAAGGTCTACTAATCAACCTAAATCCTTGCACAAATCTCCTATAGTACCCTGCTAAGCCAAGAAATCCTCTCAGTTGTTTGAGAGTAGTAGGAATTGGCCAGTTCTTCACAGCTGCAATTTTCTGAGGATCGGTTGAAACACCTTCCTCAGAGATAAAGTGACCCAAATATTCTATCTTTTTAACTCTAAAGAATCACTTGCTTTGTTTGGCAAACAGCTGATGTCTTTGCATTTCCACAAAAACAGTCCTCAGATGGGCAACATGTTCACCAATATTCTGACTATAGATCAGAATGTCATAAAAAAAAGACTAACACATATTTCCTGAGAAAATGCTGAAATACTATGTTCATTAAGCGTTGAAATGTTGCTAGAGCATTTGACAAACCAAAAGGCATCACCAAGTATTCATAGTGACCTGAATGTGTTCTAAAAGCAGTCTTAGGCACATCTTCTACTGCCATTCTTAGCTGCTGATAACCAGACCTAAGATTTTTCTTGGAAAAGATCTTAGAACCACCTAATTCATCCAATAGATCTTCCACAATAGGGATGGGAAATTTATTCTTCACAGTATGTTTGTTCAAGTCCCTATAATCAACACAAGGTCTCCAACTCCCATCCTTTTTGCCCACCAAAACTATGGGAGATGCAAATGGGCTGTAGCTAGGTTGTACAATACCCTGATTCACCATATGTTTCACTAGTCCTTCTATTATATCCTTTTTAACAGAAGGATATCTGTAAGGCCTCTTGTTGATAGGCTCAGTACCAGCATGTAATACAATTGTGTGGTAAAAAAACCCCTCTAGAAGGTGGCAACTGAGTTGGTTTAACAAACAAGCTCTTGAACTCCTCTAATAACTCAGTTAAGCCAGGTTCCTCCTTAGAATCTTCTGTGGATTCTAAGGCATGACCATGCAATTCATAACACATAGTAGGAACTACTTGGATCATGCAGAGTTGTGAACTATTACCTAAAATTCTGTCAAGTTTGGTTGCTCCTGAAGTTACAATTTGTTTGCCTGCTCCTCTTAACAGATGTCTTTTTCCTTTGTACATAAACTCCATAGTAAGTTTGTTGAAGTTCATTTTGATGTCCCCTAGTGTCAACAACCATTGAACACCCAATACAACCCCACAAGAACCCAATGGTAGTACCAGAAATTCAGCAATGAACTCAGCCCCTTGAAGTAACCAAGTGATTTCACACACCTTATCCACTTTCATGTCATTTCCATTTGTTACAGATACCAACTGTGGCATGGTTGTTCTAGTTGAACACCCCAACTGCTTTACTATTTCAGGGTCAATGAAGTTGTGAGAACTTCCAGTATCAACCAAAATATGTAATGGCCTTTTGGAATGATAACCAGTGACCCTCAATGTTCTAAAACCCAATGATCCATTTAGAGCATGTATAGATATTTCCATTTGCTCCATAGGTTGGTTTACTTCAGCTAGCTCCATTCCTGTCTCTTCTATTAACCCCTCATCAGCATGAAGGTGTTCCTCATCCATTTCCTCTACTTCTAACAAATACAATTGCTTAAGGTTCTTGCACTTATGTCCTGGTACATATTTTTCTGTGCATAAGTAACACATATCTTGTGCCCTTTTTCCATTCATCTCCTCAAAACTCAACCTTCTTCTGGTAATCCCCTTACTGCTTGACTGATTCTCAAAGCCAGGAGTTGGTAATAATGGCTTATTTTGAAACCTTTGATCATTATTCCTTCTATATGCAGAACCAGGACTTGTTGAATATGCAAGAAACTGTTTATAGGCTTTAGATTGAGCAGCTAAGAAATTCTCTTGCATCCTATCAGTTCTATACAATTGTGATAGTGTAGTAGGATTAGTCAATTTTGCGGCTAAATGCAATTCATCTGTAAGTCCTCCAAGAAAGCAACTACTTGTATTTTCTTGAGACAAATTCACCCTTGTCAATTTACTTTCAAAGATGGCTTGGTATTCCTTTACTGAACCAGTCTGTTTTATCTTTTTAATTTCCTCCATTGGGTCATCATAATCATCCCCAAATCTTTCAACTAATGCCATGATATACTCATTCCAACTAGGAGGGTAAGTATATTGCCTATACCTCATGAATGACTGATGCCATTGTATTTCTCATCTCTCGAGATGAACTGCTGCCAATCCTACTCTTTGATCCATGGGAATGTCATCAAAGTTGAAAAATTGCTCAACTTTGAATAACCATGATCTCAAATCTTCTCCCGAGAATTTTGGAAAATCTAGTTTAGAATACCTAGCTATTCCATGATGATGATGATGATGGTAATTCATAGAATTATTGTTCCTTTGTACTTCATCTTGACGATTGCGGTGCACTGGATTCTTGTCCTTGGATCCTCATCAGTGGATTATCTCTCTCTTGAAGTTCCTGCTTCCATATACAATAAAGAAACATCACCTCCATTGCCTTCAGGATGTTCCTTCAATTAACAGTTTGATCCAGTTTTTTCAAGTTCGCGACTTCACCAGTAAGAATCCCAATGCCTAAAATCAATTTTTGCATCATTTCACTCATATCTCCACCTTCAGTGGTGGTTTCAGTTGTGTTTTCACCATTTGACCTAGTTCCTTTCGCCATTGATGCCGAGAATCAATGGGCTCTGATACCAATCATCGATGAAATCCAGGAATCACAAATGAATTCGAGAATTTCTTAGATTGGGCAGGAAAGATTAATACGTTTGAGTGAAACAGTCAGATGTAATTATGGAAGAGATGAGAAATGTAGAAGAAGAAGTAAGTTGTATATTCAGTAATCAATGAATGAATCCAATCAATACAAGTATAAGGTTATATGTAATGAGAAAGGTAACTACTTAGCCTAATCAACTGTAGTATCCTAACAGAATTCTTGACAGCTAAAACTAACTCCTTAACTAACTAGCCAACTCATCAGCCAATGTGGATATTACAATTAATCTCGATATTCCACTAATCTAATTATCATGTATCAAAAATAAGCCAAAAGTCCCCAACCATTGGCCAACACTCGCCTTGTCAAATAGAAAATCGAGTATTTTTTTTTTACTATTTTTTATTTTTATCAAGTTCAACTAATTTTATTTATTCATTTCTACGGAACTGCCGATTAGCAAATTAGTAGTAAAGAATGCCATAATTAGTCCCTTGTAAGCTAGACAATGTATCCAATTACAATACGCACACACAACTCTAGGTTTAAGCTAACAGTTTGGAGAATGAAATGAAGACTATCATTTGACTAATATCATGCTTGAATTTGACAAGAGAAATCATTTATGTACGTTTTTCATACTTGGAAAGCAAGCTAGGGGGCAAGGCTTGTTTAATTTGGTAGAGTATCTTTGCCTTAAAATAGTAGGACGTTGGAGGTTCAAGTTAAGTGAGAACCCGAGGGCAAAGAAAAGAAGCAACCTAGGTATTACGAGTAAAAATTTCACGAGTATCTTGTTGATAGCCCTGAAAGTGCCAAACCAGTGGTAGCCTTTTGTGATGTTAAAGGCTATACTTACTAAGATATAACACCTACCACCTCAACTACCTAACTTAAATTTTGTTGCTTAATTTTACAAGTTCAGAAAATTATCTAATCATTTTATCGTTCAACAAAGAAGACATTTGAATAGGATGATTATTCATCAATTTCAGCTTGTACTTTTGCATTTTGAATTTTCTATTACTCATTGCAATGCAGTTGTAATATGCCTCATACTATTTGTACTATTTACACGCATGGGACACACATGCAACGCACGTGTCCAAAAACTATTAATAATTATAATCCTATGTTATCTATCATCCTAATTCATTAATTTCCGGTGCCAATTTTCCAAGTTGGATCATTATTCAATTATGAATCATAATTATTAGCAAGTATTTCCACTGCCCAATACGAATATACAAGTAGAATACATAATGTATTTGCCTTTAGAATTTGTGGTGAAGTCTGCATATCTATTTACTTTCCAAAGAATGAGAAGTACTAATAAATAACAAACATTTATTTGATCTGTTATAGAAACTCATTAGTTGGCTTTGTTTTGTCTTTTGCTTAATCTCATTTTTTGTACTCATGTGGCTTTGTTAATTGGTGTACATTAAATTGTAATAATTTTTTGTGAATTTATTCTTGCTCTTTACTTCCTTCGATTCATATTATATGGTATTTTAGTTTTTATATTTAATTAAAATATCAATTTTATATATAATTGAGAAGGCATTAATTGTTTTTTTTTAAACTAAATTTTCCATTATTTAGATAAGTGAATTTTTACACAACTAAAAAATCAAATTAAGTTGGTACTATTTAACTAAGGTAATTTAGTAAACGCTTCTTACTTTCTAGCACAATCTAAAGACACCATATAATATGAGCAGAAAGGATTATTAAATATTTGTTATCATACATATTACATAGTAAAATTTAGGCAATTATGGAGCCATATTATCGTTTTCAACTGGAGCATTTATTAGATCTTACTAATTACTCTTGCCCCGGTTATAATTTATGTGGCACTTTTTATTTCGCCAGAGTTAATTTGACTAAATTGAATTAGATCAATTTAGTATTTAAATTAAATTTAGATATTAAAAATTCAAATAGTACTATAAATTGCAATATTAGCTTAGAAGAAATATTTATACGCATAACCTATATATTAAAACTAAATTGATCCTCGACGTTCATTTAATGAATTTAATTTCGTCTAAAACTAAACTTAAATCGCCACATTTAGTTAGCATAAACTCTTGTTACATGAAATATTATGAGTGAAATTAAAACTTAATAATACCAAAAAAAAATATTTCTATTTATAAATACAAAATTTATTTGCTCACAAATTCATAAAAATGTCAATATTTTTCAATTATGATTTTCACCGAGTTGTATTATTTTACATAATTTAAATTATGTTACTTTACAGAATGTCGAGTCGGTTGTGTCTCTTTGGTATTTGATGATTTTTCTGCTAAACTTCCTTTCTCATAATTAATATTTTTTAAAAATTATCTAATTAGTTGACTAAAGATCATTAATACTATCGGAGACTTATCAACATACATATTTAACGTGCCATTGAATTGTTAATTATGTGGTAAGAAAACATGTAATAAATTATAGGGAAAACATCATTAATTTCCCGCCCAACCCAAACTAATTACCCGCCTATGCCCCCTTCCAAACTATTTTTGCTTCTGCCAACCCAGCCCAAACTAATCACCCGACGTGCCCTCCTCGTCCAAACCCCTTCTTCCATGATATCATCGCAGTATATTTATATATCATAATGGTATCATGGAGGACTAAGAGAAGGACTGAAGCAGTTCTCTATGATACCGTCTTAGTATATTTATATACCACGATGGTGACATGGTCCTGAGGAGTGTCTCATTGACGGGCTGAAGCATTTCTCCATGATACCATCATAATATATTTATATAAGACGATGGTATCATAGAGGTTTTTTTTTTTTGAGAAAAGTGTGTCATTTTTAATAAATGAACATAATCATTCACAATACCGTCTCAGTATATTTATATATCGTGATAGTATCATGGAAGATTAAGATAAAGAGCGAAGCATCTTTCATGATACCATCTCAGTATATTTATATAACATAATGATATCATGGAGGACAAAGAAAAGGATTGAAGCATCTTCCATGATACAATCTCAGTATATTTATATACCATGTTGGAATCATAATTGAGAGGCATCTCGGGTAACTACTTTTGATTTTTTCTAGGGATACGAAAGTAATGGGGGTATGGCGGGTAATAATTTTGATTTGAGGGGGCATGCATGAGCTTTCCCCTAAATTATACTTTTCTAATTGAAATATGACTGCTTTTATATCTTGAGTTTGGGCCCGAACCTAGCACGGGCCTCAGGTGACTAGTAAATTAAATAAAGGAAAATTTTCATAAATGACTACCTTTTAAGGGTTATTGGCTGTGCATGGCTACATTTATGGTAGTTACATCTCGTAGCAAAGTTTTAGCAAAATCCAGCTTATGGTTTCAGTGTATTCAATTTTCTGTGTCACTGTATTCGTGAATACAGTAAGTAAAATCTGCTGAAATCTTGGGATGAAATCTCCTAAACATGGCAAACAAAGTAAAATCTTCCTACAATCACTCTCAACGACCTGGCTTCCTATTTCTACACGGTTCTTTACTAATCCATCAACTCAAATTCGAATTCAAAAAATTGAAATAAAAACGTTTAAAAACAGAGCACTTCACCAAAAACGATTCAAAAAAATCAATTCAAATATACAAATTACATTCAGAATCTATTTCGTTCCGAAGATTCCATTTTGCTGTTGTTCATATTGGTTTCTCTAGAGTTGTATACAGAATTTGTTGATTTGGCGGCATTAGATGCGTATATTGATTCTACATTTTTAAGGTAAAAAATAAGTTCAATTGATGTTCATGATCAAACTTGTAGTTTTACGTTGAATTTGTGATATTCACTTGCGTTCCTGAATTCAAAAAAAATGTCAAACATAACGACAGTAATGCGACATTCCGATTTTTGGAACGATGAAAATTGTTTTGTGAATTACACAATCGATGCAATAGTGTTCAAGGATTATGCTTCTTCTGAGGAGTTGGTTGATGTAATTGCGAAACAATTGAAAATAGATACGAGTAGCAAAAAAATTAAGATCAAATACATGATCGAAGGTGATTCTATGCCTCTTGAAATACACAATGACATGAGTGTCAGGGTGTATGTTGAACTGAACAAAGATAGTAGGCAGTTCAGGATGTATCCTCTGTGCATCACTACAGCTGATAATATGAGTGAATACACTGTGTCGGTTGAAAGTGTTGTTGAAGGTGAAATGCTGCAAATAGAATACAATCGTCAATTACAGATTATGAATATATATGATTCGATAGCACTGGCAGCATCAACTTTTGGTCAGCCAATAGTTTTGTACAATGATTTCATCATTTCAAATCGTAATCAAAAGGAGATAATGGTAAATCAAGTATACAGTGATAAGGATACTTTGAAGGTTGTGATGACGAAATATGCAATTGACCAATAGGTTTCAATTCCGTACAGAGAGGTCAAATTCTATAAGGTCAGTTCATTAATAGTTTTTGATGTATTTGTACAATTCTTTACATGTATCCTAATATCTATTATTGATTGGTATATGTCACGACCCGGCTAGGGGCCGTGACGGGTACCCGGGGCTAACAGCCGAGCACCGCTCGTACTATTACT